>NC_079192.1:344863229-345163229 GCF_029499605.1 Hyla sarda | reverse complement strand
TACCCTTTATTCCTCTCCAGGATGCAGAAGCTGACTAGGAGCAACCTTGTAGATAGCAAAGGTGTAGAAAACAAAGTCAGCCAGGTAGAGTCAGAGTACAGAGGTGTGGCCGACTATCCAGGTCATACACAAGAGGGCAACTAAGTACAGGAGGATCAGACACATCAGGAAACAAGCTTAGGTCAGGAAGAAAGCTAACAGGAACCTTCTCTGTAGTGAACTACTATGTTGCAAAGGCTTTAGGGAAGAGGTGGAGCAGAGTTATATAGGCGCTGCTTGGCAGAGATTGGAGGAGGCCTTGAATTATCGACGTGCAAAAATCCTTAAAGAGACGGTACCTGCATGGTCCCTACAGGGTTCGCCAGAAACAGTTTGATTCTACCATAAAATTTGTGAAGCAAAAATACATTTTAAGGGGGAAATTGAAGGAAAAAATGCCATTGCTACTGAAGAAAGGAAAGTGCTCCTGAAACCCGTCTATCTATTGCAATACAGTTATGACTTTTACTCCCACCTCTAATTTCATCAAAACTGACGAGTGTGCTTCACTGCTCTGCACTATATTACGAAGGAGCGTGCACTCCTAACACATGGATGTCAACGCTGGGAAGGAATGCAGAGATCTCACCTCTTCCTCCCACGGCTCACTGGTACGGACAGCCTGCCATCTGCAGTGAGTGGGTACAACCATTAGAGCCAGCTCCAGTCAGCAGGAGAGAGCAACAAGAGACAAGACCAGAGGTGAATAGTACCCATATCCCTTTATTTGTCATAGACACTGTGATAAAACATCAATGTACAGCACCCGGCATCCACTATAGGATATTGGTGGCACTTCTCTACGATTACAAGAAAGGATACAGCACATTGCACTTCTGTACTATATGGTACATATCACCTCAGGATAGGGATTTCATAGCTATTTCAACACAGTGTTCTATCTACTCTGGCAAGAGACTATTTTTGATTTACAGCAGACCAGTCCCTTGGAATATTGCACTCTATAATCTGCACTTTATAAACTGAACTGTAGTGGAGGGATCAGCTTGATGAATATAAATTTAGCATTGTTTTGCTATTCATGCATGTAGCACTTTGCTATTTATGCACTTTGAACTTTGGAGGATCACACTATATATATTTATATGAATTAATACAGTTTATTTATCATTAAATATTTTTAACTATTAGCATTGAACAACCACAAGGGCCATGCAATATGTTCTATATACTGAATTGATACTTACAATATTTTATACTTGATATATGTATTTCATTAAATACCTATGCATGGAGTAATTCATAACGTACTTGATCAGTTAACAGCAAGTTAACCCCATAGACTATAGGTGACCTGAGGACTTATTCCCTCTATACACTTACACTACTTTTCAAAATATTTCAGGCACTTTGGGTATTTGTGCCCTATTTAATTAACCTTGGTCCCTTCATCAGGTCTAAATTGTGAGCTGCACTTTTCCTGATACTAAGCAGCTCTTTGATAAATCTCCCCCACTATGTCTGTGGATCAGTGTTTCCTTAGTCTTTCACTGGTGATATAACTGTGGTGACGCCTGATTCACTGACCAGAATTATATCACGTGTGAAAGACTAAGGAAATCCAGAAAGCATGACCTGTTGGGAGTATTTGAGGACCGCATTTGAGAAACACTGCTATAGAGGCTCTTAATACACAAGCCAGTAATTCGATGGCCAGAGTAAACAGGAAGGGATGAGGTTCACCTCTGTCTGGTCCCCACTCCATAACTCAAACCAAGCAGAGGACCCATTCTCTGGCCTTTATGCTTAGCAGATAATTGATGCGGTGGTGGGAATCTAAAGTCCTTTTCAGTCTTGGGGATAACCACCACATTTCTCTTGCTTATAGAGCAGGTCAATACTCCCTCCTCCAATGTCTTAATGAATACAGATAAAAGATGGGGAGAAAAACTTGTTGGTATTTTATTTGAAAAATTCCCCTGGGAGCCTATCTGTACCTGGGGCTTTTTCATTTGGAAGAGAGAAACACAGAGACCTGGCTGAAAGTTCTAGTTAGTGTTATATCACCATAGTATTTGAGTCCCAACTTGTACTGCTCCATAATGTCCTCCATGCGGCTTTTTCTTAGGGTATGTTAAGAGGCGTAGCTTGTAGCTTCTGGGCCCCGATGCTAAATCTGCAACAGAGCCCCATATGCCAATTAAAATACTGGCCTGTTTTGGGGCCCCCTTAAGCACCAGGGCTCCGGTGCGACTGCTACCTCTGCTACCTCTATAGCTACACCCCTGGGTATGTTGTAGAGATATAGTGGCAAAGGATCTCTTCTGTGTGTGTGCGCACAATGTTTGGGAGACATCATAGCAGATAGTCTCTACCCACTAGTTTAGGGACAACTGAAAATAAGAGAAGGGGGGGAGGGGACTGATGAGATTGGTGTAATGTCCAGAAACAGTGTTACACTTATGTAAATACAAATTTCCTGAAACAGATATGCTTTAAAGGGGTACTCCGGTAAAAACTATTTTTTTTTAAATCAACTGGTGCCAGAATGTTAAAGAGATTTGTAAATTACTCCTATTTGAAAATCTTAACCTTTCCAGTACTTTTTAGCTGCTGTATGCTCCACAGGAAGTTCTTTTATTTTAACATTTCTTTTGTCTGACCACAGTGCTCTCTGATGACACCTCTGTTTGTCTCAGGAACTGTCAAGAACGGAAGCAAATCCCCATAGCAAACCCATCCTGCTCTTGATGACCGTTCCTGAGACAGACAGAGGTGTCAGCAGAAAGCAATGTGGTCAAACAGAAAATAAATAAGTACTGGAAGGATTAGGATTTGTAAATAGAAGTAATTTACAAACGGGTTTAACGTTCTGGCACCAGGTGATTTAAAAGAAAATAGATTTTCACCGGAGTACCCCTTTAACCCCTTAACGATGCAGGACGTAAATGTACGTCCTGGTGCGGTGGTACGTAACGCTCCAGGGCGTACATTTACATCCTGTACATTACGTCGGGCACCGGGGGGGTGCTCACGTCATACACTGCCAGGGACCTGCCGGTAATGGCGGGACATGAGCGATCGCGCTTATATCCGCCATTAACCCTTCAGATGTCGTCAACAATACAGATCACGACATCTGCGGCAGTGTGTTTAGTAAAATGGATGATCGGATCGCCGGCGGTGCTGCCGCAAGGATCTGATCATCCATAATGGTGGACGGAGGTCCCCTCACCTGCCTCAGTCCGAGATCTGAGATCGAGCAGAGCAGAAGATCGGCGATAACACTGATCAGTGCTATGCCCTATGCTTAGCACTGGACAGTATTAGCAATCAAATGACAGTCTGCTATGCGGACATAAGTCTGAAATAAATAAATAAAATGTAAAAAAGTAAAAACAAAAAGTAAAGAAATTTGAAAAATCCAATCCCCCAATAAAAATATGTCCCTTTTTCCCATTTTACCTTAAAGGGGTACTCCGATGCTTACACATCTTATCCCCTATCCAAAGGATAGGGGATAAGATGCCTGATTGCGGGAGTCCCGTAGCTGGGGACGCCCATGATCATGCACATGGCACCCGTTTGTAATCAGTCCCCGGAGTGATAGCTATCACACCCCCTCCCGTAGGCTTGCATTGAGGGGCGGAGCGTGACGTCACACGGGGGGCGGACCGTGCATGGGAACTGATTACAAACGGGGTGCCGCGTGCATGATCACAGGCGTCCCCAGCTGCGGGACTACCGCGATCAGGCATCTTATCCCCTTTGGATAGGGGATAAGATGTGTAAGCACCGGAGTACCCCTTTTAAAAAAAAACGTGAACAATTTTTTCCATATATGGCATTGCCACATGGGTAAATGTCCGAACTATCAAAATATAATGTTAACGATCCCGTATGGTGAAAAGCGTAAATGCAAAAAAAAAAAAAAAAAAAAAAATTGCTGCTTTTATGTCACAACCTATTCCTAAAACATTGTATAAAAATGTATTAAAAGTTTTATATACGCAAATGGGGTATCAGCAGGGGTCAAGTCCTGGGGAAAAAAAAGTGTGGGAACTCACTCAAGATTTCTAATACCACCACCCTAACGTAACGGAAATTTATTAAAACCTGTGCAGAGGATAAGTTGACCAGTTGCCCATAGCAACCGATCAGATCACTTCTTTATTTTTTTTTAAAAGGCCTCTGGAAAATGAAAGTTTGCTATGGGCAACTGCTTTACTTTTCCTTTGCACATATATCTCCCCCAATGTTCTTAAGGGTTTATCATTCTGATAATACACTGTAACAAAAACCTCCTTATGTCCCTATCATCATGATAACATAATGTAAAAAACCTCCTCATGTAATCTCCTTACTACTGGGGTGACACGCTGTAACAAAACTCCTCCTCATGTAATCGCCTTACTACTGGGGTGACACACTGTAACAAACCTCCTCCTTGTAATCTACTTAATACTGGGGTGACACACTGTAACAAACCTCCTTCTCATGTAATCTCCTTACTACTGGGGTGACACACTGTAACAAAGCTCCTCCTCATGTAATTACTTTACTACTGGGGTGACACACTGTAACAACCTCATCCTCCTGTAATCTCCTTACTACTGGGGTGACACACTGTAACAAACCTCCTCCTCATGCAATTACCTTATTGGATTGACATGTGACCTCTCCTCCAGCTCAGCCCTGCCTCCTCTACAGCATCACACAGGTCCTTCAGTCACGATCTTTCCTCTCCTCCACAGCTAAGCTCCGCCCCCAACATGTGATGGTGACATCATCACAGGTCCTACATCTCCAGCATCTAGCAGTCCTGGTCGGGAGGAGACGGAAGGAGGGTAAGAACAGAGGTCGGTCCTGCAGGACTAATGTAACAAGGATGGCGTTCCTCTACTGGAAAAAGCAAAGGAACGCCATTCCTGTGCCTTCCTGCAGGACTCGAGCCCTGGGTATCAGTAAAAATTACAGATCACGGCGCAAAAAATGAGCCCTCATACGACCGCTTATATGGAAAAATGAAAAAGTTTTAGGTCATCAAAATAGAGGGATTTTAAATGTACTAGTTTGGTTAAAAAGTGTGAGATTTTTTTTAAAGTGGTACAATATTAGAAAAGTATGTAATCATGGGTATCATTTTAATCGTATTGACCTACAGAATAAGGAAAACATGTAAGTTTTACCGTAAATTGTATAGTGTGAAATCTAAAACTTGAAAAATTGCGCTTTTCTTAAAAATGTTCCCACACACACAGTATTTTTTTGGTTGTGCCATACATTTAAGGGTAAAATGAGTGATGTCATTACAAAGGACAATTGGTCGCGCAAAACACAAGCCCTAATAGTCAGTGGCGAGGAGGAAAATGCTAAATTAAAATTGCCTTAGTCCTTTAGTCCTTAACCCCTTAAGGACAATGGACGTACTCCTACGCTCCCGTTTCCGAGTCCTTAAGGACCGAGCACGTAGGAGTACGTCCTGTCCATTCCTGGCCCCCCGCCACTAGCCGGAGGGGAGCCAGTGCCCGATGCCTGCTGATATCGATCAGCATGCATCGCGGCATATCGCCCAGGGGGGGTCATGATGACCCCCCCATGTCGGCGATGGCCGCAGATCGCTGGACAATTCAGCCCAGCGACCTGCGGCGATTCTGGGTCAATCGGGTCTCCAGTGTCCCGGTGACCCGGAATTACTGGCTGATCCGAACAGCCATAACCAGCAGGGGTGAGGTGGCACTGCTGCCACCTCACGTTCGCCCTGATTCGTTGGCCGGTTTACCGGCCGATCAATCAGGGCACCTGCTGCGGGTGTCACTTCCGCAACCCGATCCGCCCCTCTTCCGGAGGACGTGATCGGGTGTGGGAAGAGGACCCCTGCAGCTGGGGACCCCGATCCCCGGCGTTCCTGTTGGGATCGAGGCCCCAGGAGCGGAGGCGGCAAGGGACTGACCTGCAGCGTGGATCAGCAGTTGGGTGAGTGACAGTCTCCTGCTGTTGATTAGCAACAGCTCCCAACATGCAAAAAGGGCATGCTGGGAGATGTAGTTATGCAACAGCAGGAGGCAGATCACCACAACTCCCAGCATTCCCTTATGGGCATGCTGGGACTTATAGTTTTGCAACAGCTGGAGGCAAATTTTTTCTATGTTGTATAACTACAACTCCCAGCTTGCACAATCAGCTAAAGTTGTAGTGGTGCATCTGCTGGTTGCATAACTACAACTCCCAGCATGCCCGTTGGCTGTCGGTGACTCCTGAGAGTTGTAGTTTTGCAACAGCTGAAGGCACACTGGTTGTGAAACACTGAGTTAAGTAGCAAACCAGTGTGTCTCCAGCTGTTGCATAACTACAATCCCCAGCCAAAGTAGTATTCCTCCAGCTGTTGCATAACTACAAGTCCCAGCATGCCCTTCCACTGTCTGTACATGCTGGGGGTTGTAGCTTTTGCAACAGCTGAAGGCACACTGGTTGCAAAACACGGAGTCTGTTACCAAACTCGGTGTTTCACAACCAGTGTGCCTCCAGCTGTTGCAAAACTACAACTCCCAGCATGCACTGATAGACCGTACATGCTGGGAGTTGTAGTTTTGAAACAGCTGAATGTTTCTTCCCCCCCCCCCCCCCAATGTGAATGTACAGGGTACACTCATATGGGCGGAGGTTTACAGTAAGTATCCGGCTGCAAGTTTGAGCTGCGGCAATTTTCTGCCGCAGCTCAAACTGCCAGCGAGAAACTTCTGTGAACCCCCGCTCGTGCGACTGTACCCTAAAACATTAAACTACACTACACTAACACAAAATAAAATAAAAAGTAAAAAACACTACATATACACATACCCCTACACAGCCCCCCTCCCCTCCCCAATAAAAATGACAAACGTCTGGTACGCCACTGTTTCCAAAATGGAGCCTTCAGCTGTTGGAAAACAACTACTCCCAGTATTGCCAGATACTAAATAAAAATAAAAGTAAAAATTTTCTCCTTTTTAGCCCTTGTAAAAATTCAAAAATTGGGTCTACAAGAACATGCGAGTGTAAAAAATGAAGATTTTGAATTTTCTCCTTCACTTTGCTGCTATTCCTGTGAAACACCTAAAGGGTTAGAACACTGACTGAATGTCATTTTGAATACTTTGGGGGGTGCAGTTTTTATAATGGGGTCATTTGTGGGGTATTTCTAAGATGAAGACCCTTCAAATTCACTTCAAAACTGAACTGGTCACTGAAAAATAGTGAGTTTGAAAATTTTGTGAAAAATTTGAAAATTGCTGCTGAACTTTGAAGCCCTCTGGTGTCTTCCAAAAGTAAAAACTCATCAATTTTATGATGCAAACATAAAGTAGACATATTGTATATGTGAACCAAATTTTTTTTTATGTTGAATATCCATTTTCCTTACAAGCAGAGTGCTTCAAAGTTAGAAAAATGCTAAATTTTCATTTTTTTCATAAAATTTGGGGATTTTTCACCAAGAAAGGATGCAAGGTACCACGAAAATTTACCACTATGTTAAAGTAGAATATGTCACGAAAAAACAATCTCAGAATCAGAATGATAAGTAAAAGCATTCCAGAGTTATTGATGTTTAAAGTGACAGTGGTCAGAATTGCAAAAAATGCTCTGGTCCTTAAGCAGTAAAATGGCCTGGTCCTTAAGGGGTTAAGTATAGTTAAATGCCTTGGATTTTTATTTTTTTTATTTTTTAGTAAGAAATAGACGTACCTAAAAAAATAAAAATAAAAAATAAAAAAGTACCTTTTAAAATAGAAACCTAAAGGGGTATTAGGTCTTTAAACCATCCAGGACACAGGGTGTACAGGTACACCCTGGCATCCTGTAACTTAAGGACCCAGGGAGTACATGGATGTTTCTGTTCACCGCTGGTTACCAGCCGGTGAACGGAACGGGATGCCTGCTGAAATCATTCGGTAGGCATCCCATGCAGAGACCCCTCCTGAGACCCCCCATGTCTGCTATTCCGGGTCAATCTGGTCCCTGGTGACCCGGAAAAAAAGGGTCAGACAACACCAATCACCCTTTACCAGCAGGAGTGAGGTGGCTCTGGTGCCACCACACGATTGTCCTGATTCGTCGGCCGATAACAGCCAGCACTCCTGCTGGGGGTGTCACTAACCCTCCGGAATAGGGGCGGAGTGGATGCCGGAAGTGGACACCAATTGACACAGCAAAAAAGGACCCATACATCAGGCACGGTTCTGTGTTCCAGCAGGAATAAAGTATTGCCAAAGCAGAATATTATTGAAGTACCAATAGGCACTATGTTTTTTTAAAGTCAGAGACTAATGATGCGTTTCGGAGGTACAGTCCTCCTTCCTCAGATTGGCATCTCCTTCCTTAGGTTGGCATGCCAATCTGAGGAAGGACTGTACCTCCAAATTGCTTCATTGGTTTCTGACTTTAAATAAACATAGTGCCTGTTGGTACTTCAATGATATTCTGCTTTGGACAATACTTTATTTCTGCTGGAACACAGAACAGCGCCTGATGTATTGGTCCTTTTTTTGCCGTGTCAATTGATTCTTCAAATGGGACTGGATATCCTGCTCTTGTGACCTTTTTAGGCTTTGCAGTTCTTAATCAGGAATACATTTGAACCCTGAATAAGGGGTGATAAGCACTCTTTATCTGCTATAAGGTAAGCGGCAATCTAAAAGGCCAGTGTTTGTCCGCTCCATCTGTTTGTCCGCTCACAAGGCGCAGTCCCCCATTTTTTACATTTAATTTTCAAGGAAGTGGACACGGGCAGCTGGGGCCCCTCATCCGCCGTGTCTGTGGCAGAATCGGGGCCCTAGGACCGGCGGCTGCGGAGAAGAGGATCGGCGGCGAGGGAGTGAGGCAACAGCAGGAGGTAAGGCTGTGCCTCCTGCTGTTGCTTAGCAACAACTCCCAGCATGCATAAAAGGGCTTGCTGGGAGTTGTTATGCAACAGCGGAAGGCACACACCTACAACTCCCAGCAAGCCCTTTGGCTGTCTGTGCATGCTGGAGTTGTAGTTATGCAACAGCTGGAGGCACCCTTTTTCCATAGAAAAAAAATGGGCCTCCAGCTGTTGCATAACTACAACTCCCAGCATACACAGGCAGCCAAAGGGAATGCTGGGAGTTGTGGTTGTGCCTCCAGCTGTTGCATAACTACATCAGTGCATGCTGGGAGTTGAATTATAGAACAGCAGGAGGTGAGTGCTGTGTACCTCCAGCTGTTGTATAATACAACTCTCAGCATGCACAGCCAAATGGCATGCTGGGAGTTGTAGTTGTGCCTCCAGCTGTTGCATAGCTACAACTTCCAGCATGCCCTTCGGCTGCTGAGAGCCCCCGACTTCTATTCCAATCAAATTCTATCTCCAAAAGCCCAATACTCCAAGAAATGGTGTTACATATTTTGGGGGCTTTTTTTTTTCCTTTTAAAGGTTTACTCCACTCCCCAGCGTCCAGAACATTGAGTTCCATGATCGCTGTGTGCGGGCTTCCATGTTCACGCCGCCCCCTCGTAACGTCACGCCCTGTCATGTGACGTCACATCCCGCCCCCTCAATGCTGTCGCGCCCCCTTCCCATAGACTTTCATTAAGCGGGCAGGCCGTGATGTTACTGCTGGGGAGCGGAGTAACCCTTTAACCCTTGTAACCCTTTCTAACATAAAGACCCTCAAATTCACTTCAAACCTGTACTGGTCCCTGGAAAAATTCAGATTTCAAAATTTTCATGTAAAATTTCTAAAATTGCTGCTAAACTTGCAAGCCCTCTAATGTCTTCAAAAAGTAAAAACATGTCAACCTTATGATGCAAACATATACGTGAATCAATATATCATTGATTTGGCATGTCTATTTCCCTTACAAGCAGAGAGCTTCAAACTTTACTTACATTTTGGAATTTTTCACCAAGATATGATCCAAGTATGGACGAAAATTTACGCTAACCTAAAGTAGAATATGTCACAAAAAAAATGATCTGAATCGAATTCATAAGTAAAAGCATCACAGAGTTATTAATGCTTAAAGTGACAGTAGTCTGATTTGCAAAAAATGCTCTGGTCCTTAAGGTCATAATGGGCCTTAAGCGGTTAATTGTGGAGAGATTACTGGGTTGCTCAATCAGTAAGGGTTATTTTTAATATGTGGCTGGGGCAGAAGGGAAAATAAGAGGCATACTTACCTGGCCCGATTCCCTGTCCATGTCTGCTTCCCAAATATCCTATTCATACTAGTATTCAGTGAAGTGCCATATTATCCGAAACTACCCTTTCAGTTAATCACTGTGCTGAGTGTGCAGTTTGTCTGCATGGCACATCACAAACTAGTAAGAAAAGGACTTAAAGGGATATTCCATTCCAAAACTTTTTTTTATATATCAACTGGCTCCGGAAAGTTAAACAGATTTGTAAATTACTTCTATTAAAAAATCTTAATCCTTCCAATAGTTATTAGCTTCTGAAGTTGAGTTGCTGTTTTCTGTCTAACTGCTGTCTGATGACTCACGTCCCGGGAGCTGTGCAGTTCCTATGGGGATATCCTCCCATCATGCACAGCTCCCGGGACGTGACATCATCATTGAGCAGTTAGACAGAAAACTTCAGAAGCTAATAACTATTGGAAGGATTAAGATTTTTTAATAGAAGTAATTTACAAATCTGTTTAACTTTCTGGAGCCAGTTGATATATATATAAAAAGTTTTTGCCTGGAATACCCCTTTAAGTGGGGAACGAATGATAAGGAAAACGGCAGTGGTGGATCAGGTATGGTAAATGTAAGTCTTCTGTTATTTTTCTGGCAGCCTTGGCCACATAAAAAAACAGCAACTGATAACTGCCTACAGTTTTCACAGCATATAGATAAAGCCATGGTTCTCTTTAGGGATGAGCGAATCGAAGCTGACTCATCCGAATTTAAGAATTCCAGAAAAAATGTGATTAGCAAGGAATCCAAATATTGCCACAATTAGATCGCACAGATTGCTTAATTAAGCTCTATTTAGCGCGGTTCACGCTCCAGGGCATCTAAGACAGCGGCTCCACATGTCAGGACATGGTGCAAGGAACTCTGGGAAGACGAGTAGACCTTGAATCACATGCAGCCTATCAGCAGCCAGCCATCCCTGTGATGTCACTGCCCTATTTAATCAGCAGCCATCTTGCGGCCAGTCACATCAGCGTTTTATTGCATAGAGAGTGAGAGGGACAGAGAACATTGTGTGTTGCACAAAAAAACGTTTTTATAGCAGCAATTCACCTCAAGCCCATATCCAGCCTAGAAGGGCTGATAGGGAAGGGAGAGAGAGAGTGCAATTTTGGGTGTACTACACAGCAACTGTGTTCTGCAGCACTGGTGTGTACAACAACTGAAAAGCGAATAGTAGCGAGCCAGTTATTGTGAGCAAAGCACTAAAAGCCATAATTGGTCATCCACTTTATCACAATTAACATCTGACATCCCCAGTCAACAGTCGTTGAGTTCCTCAGACACAACCCTCAGTTGGCATGGCCCAGGAGCAGTCCCTGTCCTCCCATTGCCTCTGTCCTATGCTGTTCCCTCCCACACAGAAGTATCGTATGCTGTGGTTTCAGCTATACTATTTAGTGAGGACGATCTACTAGAGGACAGTCAGCAGCTGCTGCCCAGCCAAGAAGGGGTGGAGACATCCGCCGCTTCCTCCGCTAGGCAGGCAAGTAGTGATGAGGAGAGTGGTGTGGGAGGTGGTCTTGCGAGCGTTCAGGATTCGGAAGCAGACACTGGTGAGGAACCTGAGGAGGACATTGGTGACGTGCAGACACAACTCTATGATATTAAAGCTGATCGCACTTGGGAGCCAGGTGCAGAAGGGTCTTCATCATCATCAGGAGAAGAGGGTTGCAGGTTGCCTGTGAGGCAGCTGCTGAGCCAGCAAGGTAGTAGGATGTTAACCTGGCCACCTGCAAGATGTGTTGGCAGAAGGTGAGGCGTGGCCAGGGTCCCAATGTTAGCACCACGGCCCTGTGTCAACATGCAGCACCACCATAAAGCGGCCTGGGAGAACCGTGGCTCTGATGCGGTGGTCCAGCCTGCTGCATCACCCAGTGGCACGCTGCTCCCTGTTTCAGCCAGCCAAGGCTTCCCCACCTCAGCTGAAGGGAGCTGTCTGTCATACCAATCTTCTGTCGCTCCAGATGCTCCTGCTCCTCCTACTTCGAGTCAGTCATTCTGCCAGCAATCCATCGGCGAAGCCATGTCCAAGAGTCAACAGTGTGCGCCCAACGGCAAAGAAGCTGAATGTGCTCCTGTCCAAGTTGCTGGTGCTGCAGTCCCTTCCTTTTCAAGTGGTGGACTCTGCACATTTCAGAGAACTGATGGCTTGTGCCGAGCTGAGGTGGAGAGTCCCAAGCCATAATTTCTTTGCGAAAAAGGCAGTACCAGCCCTGCACAAATTTGTGGAACAGAAGGTGGGGCAGTCCTCGAGTTTGTCGGTGTGTACCAAAGTGCATGGCAGTGCCGACGTGTGGAGCTGTAACTATGGTCAGGGACAATAAATGTTCTTTACGGCCCACTTGTTAAATGTGGTTCCTGCACCGCCACAACAGCAACTAGGACAGGTTACACCGCTTCCGCCTCCACGCTCTCAGGCCATTTGTCGTGTGACAGTGTGTTACTCTGCCTCCTCATCCTCCACTGCACAAACAAGTCTCAGTGCCCCTCCAGCATACCATGTGTGCAGGGCATGGCGGTGTCACGCTGTTCTTCACATGGTTTTCCTTGGCGAACGGAGTCACACAGGGGAGGAACTGCTAAGTCATTCATCAAGAAATCGAATCATGGCTTATGCCACGAAAACTGGAAGTGGGAACCATGGGGATCAACAACGGGAAGAACATCTTATCTGCGACAAGGAAGCCTGAGCCATGCACCCTCCATGTTTTCAATCTGGTTGTCAAGCAGTTCCTGAAGTGATCCCCCCCATCTGCAAGACATCCTAACAATGGGAAGGAAACTTTGCATGCACTTCAGCCGTACACTCGTACACCGTAAAGCACACCCTTGAGCTGCAGCGAGCGTCAGAACGGTATCCCCCAACATAGTCTGATTTGCGACGTTTCTACATGTTGGAATTCCACCCTCCATATGTTGGACTGACTCTACGAACAGAGAAAAGCAATCACCGATTTCTTGATGATCCAAGCGAATAAGGGGACTCCCCTGTGTAATTTCAATGTCAACCAGTGGCAGCTCATACGTGACACCTGCTGTTTGCTCAGGCCCTTTGATTATTAGTCAGTCGCCAGGATTACGGGATGAACGACATCATTCCATGGCTCCATTTACTACAACACGTGTTGGAAACGATGGCTGATCAGGGCACTGGAGACGTGGTGCCTACATCTCACGGCCACTTGAGCCCTGTGGAAGAAGAGAGGGACAGTAGAGCACAGGTTAGGTTTTGCGAAATGGGCTGTCTTTATATCCATCTGACAGGAGAGGAGGAGCAGGAGCAGCCAGAGGAGCTAGAGGGTTATGAGGAAGAGGAGACAGAGGACCCAGACACACCATGGCAGTATGCAGTGGAGATGGAGGCAGGGAGTCCCTTCGAGTCAGTTGCACAAATGGCACAATGCATGCACACTTGCTTCCGTAGTGACCGCTAAATTGTCACCATTCGGCAGTGGGATGACTTCTGGCTCTCCACCTTATTGGACTCTCGCTACCGGCACAAAATGGGGCCTTTTTTACACCCACTGAGAGGGAGGACATACTGACCTACTACAGAGACATCCTATGTAGTCAGTTGGCCGATGCCGATCTGTGCCATCATCCATCCTCTCGCAGGTCTGACTTGGGGGGCCCTCTGCGCTCACCTTCCACTGCCATGGCTGCTGGGGAGGGGTGGCAGTAGCAGTATCAGCTCAATCAGCAGCAGCCTAAGTCTACATTCACTGATGAGTAGCTTTCTTCACCCGCATAGTGAAGTAACTAATCAGCAGCAGGTAGGCAGGACCTGAACCAGCAGGTGGTGGCATACCTTGACATGACCCTTCCAACTCACTTTGAAGATCCGCAGGACTTCTGGGCAGCCAAACTTGATTTGTGGCTGCAGCTAGCAGAGTTTGCCCTGGAAAAGCTGTCCTGCCCCGCCAGTAGTGTGCCATCTGAGCGGGTGTGTAGTGTGGCAGGGGCCATAGTAACCCGAATTAGAACTCGTCTGTCCATGAAAAATGTGGAGAGACTGACCTTCGTGAACATGAATCAGGCATGGATCAGCCAGGATTTCCACCCACCAATGCCTGATGCATCAGAGTAGATTGACCATGGTGCCACACCAACACTTCACAACTAATGATAGTGCAAAACATATTTAAGGTGCTGCTCCCCAGTTATAGAAATTCCTCTGCATCAGACCACAAATAAGTATTGAGGATATGCATTAGCTAAAACTTAACTTTTGTTAGATAAAAAAAAAAAAATTGGGTCCATATATTTTATCCTAAGAAAAGGAAAGGTGTGCAAAAATCATCATGTGCCACCTACACCATCAAGTATCGATGTGATGAAAAGACCTCTAAAAGGTGGAATGGAATAACGTATGGTAGATTGTAACCGGTGGGGGTGAAAACTTCCCCTGTAAGGCCCTACTCTTGCATTATTAATTCCCTTCTTGGCAAGTGCTACTCACCCTAGAAAGGGCGGCCCCACACAGGAACCTCTCCCTATTTCTACCCACAAACATTGCCATTTCCCAGGGTTTTTAGGTGGAAATAGTTTCCTGTGTAGGGCCACCCTTTTTAGGGTGAGTAACACTTGCCAAACTGGGAATTAATAGGGCAAGAGTAGGGCCTTACAGTGGAAGTTTTACCCCTACCTGCTACAATGGATAATACGTTTTACCCTTCCACCTTTTCAAAGAAAGTGTTACTAGTCTTAAAAAGGGCGGCCCCACATAGGAACCTCTCCCTATTTCCTCCTAAAAAACCTGGGAAATGGCAGCGTTTGTAGGTGGAAATGGGGAGAGGTTCCTGTGTGGGACCACCCTTTTTAGGGTGAGTAACACTTGCCAAGAAGGGAATTAATAGTGCAAGAGTAGGGCCTTACAGGGGAAGTTTTTAGCCCCACAGGTTACAATGGACCATACTTTGTTCCCTTCCACTTTTTTTAGAGGTCTTTGCATCACATCAATACTTGATGGTGTAGGTGTCAAATGGTGTTTTTTTGCACACCTTTCCTTTTGTTAAATAAAAATACAAATTTTGAGTACATATATTTTATCCTAAGAATATTATTAAAAGTAATGTTTTACGTAATCATATCCTCAATACTTGTGCACACTAACACTTTTACAAAAGGCAGTAGTAAAACAAAAAGTATGTGCAGCTCACAACTATAGTCTCCAAGGTTTATGTGGTTAAATACCGATCCCCACCGGTCAAAATAATTTGAAATAAAAAATAACCACAAGTCAAAAACCCCACCATAAAATATGGTGCATAATGATAAGGATAAATTGTAAACAGAACGTGCTTCAAATTCGCTAAAAGTTTATTCATTGGTGGATGAATAGTAATTAAGAACACCGTTAAAATATTATAACTTTCTCACATATCTGATAATCCAACGACCGATAGTCTGGCAATTCAGCAAAAAGTTGCTCACATGTAATAGTAATAACCTGATAGTCCGGCAACTAATAATCTGACAATCTTATTCAATGTCCATATCAAGATATTGGCCCTCTTTTACTATTGCAAACCCAACATGTTTGTCGGGTTGTGCTCCAGATTCTGTCACATTGCACCAGGAATTCTGTCTGCGCCAGAATTGAAAAACCCTGACTAACTCTCCATTTTGCTAAGAAAACCCGAAAATGGGCGTGGCCACTGGGGGAAAGGGGCGTGGTCTCCAAAAAGGGGAGTGTTCCTGACATTTTCACAAAAAAACCAACATATTTACTAAGGTTTCCACATAAAACCTTACCTGAGGAAGGGTCCTTTTCGGACCAGAAACATGTTTTTTTTAGTGCAATAAAATATATTTTGGACCTGGAAACGTGTCCTACTGCTTTACCAGAGACCAGCGCCCAGGAGAGCTCAACTTTTACATTTGAATTGTTCCTTTACCGGTTCAGCGAAGCTATACCCGAACGAGCTGAGGCTGTAGGCTCCAAACTGCTATATTGATGTCATCTCAGGTGTTGTGCTCTTAGCGCAACATCCTCTGGTAAGTGAGTTTTCACCTACCTCTTGCTATTTATTTCAAACATACTTCACCAGGGGCACGTATCGCTCTTTTTTTCTTGTTTCTTCTTTGGACATAACATGTGGTGGATTTGAGCTGAGGAAAACTCTACAGATCAGAGCATGTGTAAAAAAAATAAAAATAAAAAAAAAGCAAAGTGTAGGGAGAGTGGAAAATGAAGGGAAACCTTAGTAAATACCGTGGAAAATAAATTGTAGGGAATTAATACTCACAAAGGAACCTACACCCCTCTCTTAGTAAACCAGGGCCATTGTAGTGGATATGTCCGATTTAAATGTAAATTAAACACAGTTCAAGTTCAGATACTTCTCACCCGTATACTGCCGCTGGTTCCGTACTGCGACGGACCTGATTTAATTGTCCTTGGCTGTATCCTCTAGTGTTTTTACTTCCTTTATAATAATACTGGGAGATCGCTCAGAAGTACAGTTGATACTGTGCGCCGGTTGTCGGTATTATATTCACTGAATGCCGGCAAATGCGTCCAAGCCGCCACTCTGCCAGGAGTGTAATACTTTTCATGCAGTGTGTCTCATAGTGGGTGACATCAGAGGACTGAAATGGAACCTTTTGGTTCTAATGTGTAAAATTCTTGCTTTCTGCCTTTGACATCTTGATCATATAACTGCCTCCCCTCCAGTCTTTTCTCACCACTAAAAGCCTATAAATTTCAAACTTGATGTTTTTTTTTCTCGAAGTAAAATTTTAGTTTGGCAAACATATAAAAAAACAGTGCTATCAGTACAACATCTTCAGTATCACAACAGTGCTCCACAATTTGCTACAGTTTGCGCTGTATATTCAAATATGCTACTAAAACATTGACAAGCAGTATAGTGGAGTCACGAAGAGAACCAGTCGAATTGCCAGTCTGACAAGGTTCCACAATCAAAGAACGGAAGTGCATAAACATAACAGATGACAAATAGTAAACACAACAGGTCACCCCCTTTAAAGTGCGGAGCGTATAGCTATAGCACCCTGGTATAAGGAGGGAAGGAAGGGAATGAGGTAAGAAAACAATACAGAGCGGAGAAAAGAAATTAAGGAGACATGAAAAAAGGAAAAGAGGAAAGAAGAAGCGATAACAGGCTAAATGAGAAGACACTTACCTCACAAGCAGGACATCCAGCAGGGTCTCCCCGGGTCTCCCGAGTGCAGCAAAAGAAAAGGCTCACGAAGGGGAACAGAGTAATCCCAATTAATTGGCATAAAGGTTCCGAAATTCCGGCGAAGCCACAAAATGTGACCAGTATTATGAAATCTGGTAAATAGGCATTTGGAGTCCGCAGATAATTCCTCCATTCTATAAATGTGCAAAGCCAGGACGAAAGTGTGGGGGGAGTGTTCAATTTCCACAGTCTCGGGATCACAGTCCTAGCAGCTATGAGCAGGAAGTGAAGGAGTTTGGACTAATGTGTCAGAATCGAGGGGGGGAGGAGGGAGAGTAGGATCAGGTCTGGCCTCTTATCGATCCGCATGGACACCAGGTGTGATACGACGTCCATAACTTGTGACCAAAATCGGTCAAGAGTTGGGCAAGTCAGCCAGATATGGGTCATGGTGCCAGTGCCTGATCCACATCTCCAACAGACATCCGGGCATGTCAGGTAGATTCGGGCCAATAAAGCTGGGACCCTGTATCACCTAGTGAGAATTTTACATTTTGTCTCTTGTGCTTTACAGGACATGGACATGCGGTGACACAGGTTTAGAGCGTTATTCCAGTCTACATCAGAAAGGGTGTGGCCCAGTTCCCTTTCCCAGGCAGAGCAACAAGGGAG
This sequence comes from Hyla sarda, assembly GCF_029499605.1. Classification (NCBI taxonomy): domain Eukaryota; kingdom Metazoa; phylum Chordata; class Amphibia; order Anura; family Hylidae; genus Hyla; species Hyla sarda. The sequence goes on along the minus strand of NC_079192.1, from coordinate 345,145,205 downwards.
GGGTTGAGAGGAGAGGTCTGTGAGCAAGAGAGAGGAAACTGTACCTATCATGTGAGAGGGAGGTGAAGAGAAAACACACAAATGTTCAAATGATGGGTCTTTTTTATGAATATTTGAAAAATGTATAGATAATGGATGTTTTAAATCCCCCTTTCTGATATTATTGATGTGTTCAGCCACTCTAACCTTCAATGATCTCTTGGTCCTCCCCACATATTGTTTTCTACAACCGCACTCTAAAATATAGAGTACACCTTTAGTGCTGCTTTTAATGCAATCCTCAATCTGCCACGTTGACTGAGAATATAATTCAAAAATTTTCACGGGACCTGTGGTACACTGACAATTACTACATAATCCACACCGAAAGAAACCTTGATTTTGCAAGAAACCTTGATTTCCATGATTTTGTATTAAATAATGAGTTTAGTGGGGAGCTTTATTGATGGAGCAACTGTAATTCCTAAATTTGGTGCTTTTGTGTAGATTATCGGTGGATGATGTGGTAATAATAATTCAACTATTGTTTTATCCTGTTTTACTACACTCCAATATGTGGTTATGATTTGCTCTACTTTTGTATGTGAATTATTAAAAGGCAAGATTATATTGAAATCGAGTGCAGAGTTTTGTATACTGGTCTCTTGGGGAGTAAAAAATGTTGTCCTATCTAATAATTTTACTTTTCAAATGACTTCTGCAACATAGTATCTGCATAACCTTTCTCTTGAAACTGCCTAGTTAGTGCTCCAGCCTCCTCCAAAATTTTTACGTCCTCCATACATTTCCGTTTTAGCCGGCAGTATTGTCCAGTAGGGACATTTAACAACCAATGTGGCAGATGGCAACTCTCAAAATTAATATAACTGTTCTTAGCTGTTGGTTTTATGAATGTATTACATGTTAAATGATCCTGCTTAGCTCTAATCTCAAGGTCCAAAAAATTTGGTCTACTAATAGTGGATGTGAAACATAAATTATGATTGTTTGTGCCCAAACCTTGAATGAAAGACTGTAAATCAACCAAAGACCCCCTCCAAATACAAATAAAGATGTCATCAATATACCTACACCAGAGCACCAGGTCCCCCCCAAGTCTGGGAATGATGGTGTCTTTTTCCCATGATGCCATAAACAAGTTTGCATAACATGGCAAGAGCATGGTGCCCATGGTGGTACCAGTCTGCTGCAAATAAAAAATCACCCTCAAAGAAAAAATTATTGTGAGTTAAAATGAAGTAGATTGCCTGTTTTATAAAGTCTACCTGCTTTGATTGAATTTAGCCCTCTTCTAAAAATCTCTTGACTGCTTTCAGGCCCAACTCATGGTGTATCACAATATATAAAGAGGACATATCAAGAGGGGCAATGATATGGTATTCGGTCCACGGAAATGTTTCCACCAGGGCTACTACTTGGGTAGTGTCCTTTTAAATATGATTTCGTTTTTTGTACAAATGGTTGCAAAAACCTGTCCACGTACTGGGATAAGTTTGAGGTAAGGGAACCTATCCCAGACTCTATGGGCCTGCCAGGAGGGTCTTTTAAACTTTAATATGTTTTAAGTAGACAGTAGAACACAGTCAACCTACACTGAGTGCTCAAAATAAATTTAGATTTGTTTATAGTGATAATACCCTTCTCCAATGCTGAACTACATAATTGTAACATGTGAAGTTGTGTAGGGAAATTTTTTGTGGCATCCTTTACTAACTTTTTATATGTATTAGTGTCATTCAATTGTATCAAACATTCCTGGTTATAATCTGTAGAATTAAGCAGAACTGCTGCAGGATGGATTGTAATATCCTAATTATTCTGCAATTCCTTCATTGCTATTCTTTCTTGATGACTGATATTGGCCTATGTATATCATGGTGATTTTATCTGACTTAATCCATGCTCCACTAGCCTTTTGAAAGTGGTACTGTCGGGGCCCAGCTAATTTTTTTGAAAAAAATCCAAGACTTTGGTTTGCAGTCAGTTTGAATGAATTCAGACGTCACCATCTGTCGTTCTATGGGTTCGATGTTCAATAAAATATTTCTTCAAACATAGCTTTCGCACAAACTTTTCAATGCCCACAAACACATCAGATTTCTTAAGTGGATAAGTGAGCGCAAATTTTAATTATTTTTCGAGTAATGTTTTTTTTTGCTGTTGTATGAGAATGGTTGCCTAAATTAATAATAGACATTGTTGGTGATTCTAATTTGGCTTCCCTATCTTTGGAGGAGGCTGAGAGAGAATTTCTATTCCTAGTTCTTCTATGTGTGTTCTTTTTCTGGGAGTTATATTTGTGTTTTAATGGATGATGTACCTCTGCCAGAACCACCTGTGTTTTTGGTTTTACACTGTAAACCATATGGGTGTCCTGGTTGAGAGGTGAGTGATTCTGATTGTGGACCTTCTGTGTATAAAATCTAGTTGGAGTATATTGTCCGTAGTACGGTTGATGATTTGATAAGGTCTTCTGTAAGACCTGTGAGGTCTTATATGTAAGACCTGGGAGGCAGTTATATGATCAAGATGTCAAAGGCAGAAAGCAAGAAGATATGTGAATTTGACACATTGACAAAAATTCCAGTTTTAAATTGTTTGGTTTTCTATGACAGGGCTGGCTCAGGACCACCACACGCCGTTAGACATTTATGTGATGGCGTGGGCTGATCCAGACCCAACCCTGTACATTTCTTCTGCATATATGTGTTAAATGTTACATAGTTACATAGTTAGTATGGTTGAAAAAAGACATACGTCCATCAAGTCCAACCAGGGGATTGAAGGTAAGGATGTAAGGGGATAAGGGAAAGGGATGTAGTTTTATAATTCTGCATAAGCATTAATGTTATTTTGTAACAATTTTTTAATTTTTTTTTGTTTTTTAGTTATTGTTTTGATTTTCATTTTATGATTTTTATTTTATTTAGTTTTGTTTTTCTTGTTTTATCTTATTTACTTTTATTTTAAATTTTTTCTTTTATTTTTTATATCTATTGTTTTTATTTTTATTTTATTTATTATATTTGTTTTTCTTTTATTTTTCATTTATCTCTATTTCATTGTAGTAGAATTTATATGCAATATATATATAAATATATATATATATATATATATAATATTTATTTTTGGAAGACATCAGAGGGCTTCAAAGTATAGCAGCAATTTTCCAATTTTTCACAAGATTTTCAAAATCAAAATTTTTCAGGGACCAGTTCAGTTTTGAAGTGGATTTGAAGGACTTTCATATTAGAAATACCCCATATATGACCCCATTATAAAAACTGTACCCCTCAAAGTATTCAAAATGACATTCAAAAGGTTTGTTAACCCTTTAGGTGTTTCACAGGAATAGCAGCAAATTGAAGGAGAAAAAAATCTTCATTTTTTACACTGGCATGTTCTTGTAGACACAGTTACAAGGGGTAAAAGGAGAGAAATGTTCCTAAAATGTGTTACCCAATTTCTCTCAAGTAAGGAAATACCTCATATGTGTATGTCAGGTGTTCAGAAGGGAAGGAGCAACAGTGGGATTTTGGAGAGGGAATTTTTCTGAAATGGTTTTTGGGGGGCATATTTTGGAAACTACACCCCTCAAGGAACGCAACAAGGGGTACAGTGATCCTTAACACCTCACAGGTGTTTGACAACTTTTTGTTAATCAGATGTGTAAATGAAAAAAAAATATTTTTTCCACTAAAATGCAGTTTTCCCCCCCAAATTTTACATTTTTACAAGGGGTAATAGGAGAAAATGACCCCCAAAATTTGTAACCGCATGTCTTCTGGGTATGGAAATACCCAATGTGTGGACGTCAAGTGCTCTGCTGGCGCACTACACTGCTCAGAAGAGGAGGAGCGCCATTGAGCTTTTGGAGACAGAATTTGGTTGGAATAGAAGTCAAGGGCCGTGTGCGTTTACAAAGCCCCTCGTGGTGCCAAAACAGTGGACCCCCCCCCCACGTGACCCCATTTTGGAAACTACATCCCTCACAGAATTTAATAAGGGGTACAGTGAGCATTTACACCCTACTGGCGTTTGACAGATCTTTGGAACAGTGGGCTGTGCAAATGAAAAATTACATTTTCTGGCACTATGGGGGCTTTGTAAATACTTGTAAACAATTTTCTCTTCAAAATCCCAATGGTGCTCCTTCTCTTCCGAGCATTGTAGTGCGCCAGCAAACAGTTTACATCCACATATGGGGTATGTTCTTACAAATTTTGGGGGTCTTTTTCCTATTTTCCCTTGTGAAAATAAAAAATTTAGGGTAACACCAGCATTTTAGTGAAAACATTTTTTTTCATTAACCCCTTAACGACGCAGGACGTATATTTACGTCCTGCGCCGGCTCCCACGATATGAAGCGGGATCGCGGCGCGATCCCGCATCATATCGCGTCGGTCCCGACGCTCCTCAACGGCCGGGACCCGCAGCTAATACCACACATCGCTGATCGTGGCGATGTGCGGTATTAACCCTTTAGAAGCGGCGGTCAAAGCTGACCGCCGCTTCTAAAGTGAAAGTGACCCGGTTGCTCAGTCGGGCTGTTCGGGACCGCCGCGGTGAAATCGCGGCGTCCTGAACAGCTTACAGGACACCGGGAGGGCCCTTACCTGCCTCCTTGGTGTCCGATCGGCGAATGACTGCTCCGTGCCTGAGATCCAGGCAGGAGCAGTCAAGCGCCGATAACACTGATCACAGGCGTGTTAATACACGCCAGTGATCTGTGCAAGAGATCAGTGTGTGCAGTGTTATAGGTCCCTATGGGACCTATAACACTGCAAAAAAAAAGTTTAAAAAAAGTGTTAATAAAGGTCATTTAACCGCTTCCCTAATAAAAGTTTGAATCACCCCCCTTTTCCCATAAAAAAATAAAACAGTGTAAAAAAATAAATAAATAAACATGTGATATCGCCGCATGCGTAAATGTCCGAACTATAAAAATTGATCATTAATTAAACCGCACGGTCAATGGTGTACGCGCAAAAAAATTCCAAAGTGAAAAAAAGCACATTTTTGGTCACTTTTTATACCATTCAAAATTGAATAAAAAGTGATCAAAAAGTCCGGTCAAAACAAAAATCATACTGATAAAAACTTCAGATCACGGCGCAAAAAATGAGTCCTCATACCGCCCTGTACGTGGAAAAGTAAAAAGTTATAGGGGTCAGAAGATGACATTTTTTAATGTATACATTTTCCTGCATGTAGTTATGATTTTTTCCAGAAGTGCGACAAAATCAAACCTATATAAGTAGAGTATCATTTTAACCGTATGGACCTACAGAATAATAAGGTGTAATTTTTACCAAAATATGCACTGCGTAGAAACGGAAGCCCCCAAAAGTTACAAAATGGCGTTTATTCTTCGATTTTGTCGCACAATGATTTTTTTTTCCCGTTTCGCCGGACTAAATTAGGGATTGCATAGGGGTGGAAATAGGGGTCTTCTATGCCAGTGATTCCCAAACAGGGTGCCTCCACCTGTTGCTGAACTCCCAGCATGACTGGACAGTCAGTGGCTGTGGAAGTTGTTGTTTTGCAACAGCTGGAGGCTCCGTTTTGGAAACACTGCCGTACAATAAAATTTTTATTTTTATTGGGGGGGGGGGGACAGTGTAAGGGGATGTATATGTAGTGTTTTACCCTTTATTATGTGTTAGTGTAGTGTTTTTAGGGTACATTCGCATTGGCAGAGGTTTACAGTGAGCTTCCCGCTAAAAATTTTCGCCGCAGCTCATACTTAAAGCAGGAAACTTACTGTAAACCTGCCTGTGTGAATGTACCCTGTACGTTCACATGGGGGGGGGGGGGGGGGGGGCAAACCTCCAGCTGTTTCAAAACTACAACTCCCAGCATGTACTGACAGACCGTGCATGCTGGGAGTTGTGCTTTTGCAACAGCTGGACACACACTGGTTGGAAAACCTTCAGTTAGGTCTTGCTACCTAACTCAATATTTTCCAACCAGTGTGCCTATAGCTGTTGCAAAACTACAACTCCCAGCATTTACTGATGCTGGGAGATGTAGTTATGCAGCAGCTGGGGGTATGCAACTACAACTCCCAGCATGCTAAGACAGCTGTTTGGACATGCTGGGATTTGCAGTTTTGCAACATCTGGAGGGCTACAGTTAGAGAACTATGCACAGTGATCTCCAAACTGTGGACCTCCAGATGTTGCAAAACTACAAATCCCAGAATGCCCGGACAGCAAACAGCTGTGTTGGCATGCTAGGAGTTGTAGTCTTGCAAGATCTAGAGTGCTACAGTATAGAGATCACTGTGCAGTGGTCTCTAAACTGTAGATCTCCAGCTGTTGCAAAACTGCAAATCCCAGCATGCCCACACAGCTGTCTGGGCATGCTGGGAGTTGTAGTTTTGCAACATCTGGAGGGCTACAGTGTAGAGACCACTGTATAGTGGTCTAAAACTGTGGCCCTCCAGATGTTGCCAGGTCACTCGTCGACTTCCGTAGGATCCAGGGAGCCGTCCCCTTCTGGCACACGACATACCGCCCGCGCCGATCACCGCAGTCGATCGCGTCCCGCAGCCTCTACGGATGGGTAAGTGGACTACGGCGCCCGGTCCCCTTTGGTTTCCCCGCCCTGCCCCGCCTATTGTGGGTGGGCAGAACGGGGAAAACGAAAGTTAACCGCCGCCCCCGATCTGCTATTGGTCGTCGCTTTTGACGACCAATAGCATGGATAGGAGGGGTGGCACCCCTGCCACCTCACTCCTATCCCTTCAAGTGGATCGTAGGTGTCTTGGACAACCACGATCCCCCTTATGTTCCGGGTCACCGGGTCACGGCTGGGACCGAAATTCCCACGGACGTACATATGCGTCCTGGGTCCTTAAGACCCAGGGTGTCAGGACGTATCGGTATGCCCGGGGTCCTGAACAGGTTAAACGATATACAAGCAGAAGAATTAAAATATGACATTGATTATATTGATTATTGATATTGTTATTGATTCTTTTTAATCTTCTAAACTGTGAATATGGAATATTATCTTTCACATATGATGGGTGTGAACTTTCATAATTTAGCAATGAATTCCTGGCTATATTTTTTTGTATGACCAGTAGTTTTTAACCCCTTAAGGACCAGGCCAATTTTCACTGTAGGACCAGAGCTTTTTTTGCACATCTGACCACTGTCACTTTAAGAATTAATATCTCTAAAACGCTTTTACCGAATATTCTGAGATGTTTTTTCGTGACATATTCTCCTTTATTTTGGTGGTAAATTTTCGTCGTTACTTGCATCCTTTTTTGGTGAAAAACCACAAAATTTCATGAAAATGTTGAAAATTTTGCATTTTTCTAACTTTGAAGCTCTCTGCTTGTAAGGAAAATGGATATTCCACATAAATTTTATTTTTATTCACAAATACAATGTCTTTTTTTATGTTGGCATCATAAAATGGACATATTTTTACTTTTTGAAAAAATTAGAGGGCTTCAAAGTAGAGCAGCAACTTTCAAAAATTGCAAAATCTGAAGGGACAGATGTTACAGAACTACAACTCCCAGCATGCCTGGGCAGTCTAGGCATGCTGAGAGTTGTAGTTTGGCAACATCTGGAGGGCTACAGTTTGGGCACCACTGTAACAGTGGTCCCCAAACTGTGACCATCCAGATGTTGTAAAAACTAAAACTCCCAGCATGCCCAGACAGCCTTTGGCTGTCTGGGCATGCTGGGAGTTGCAGTTTGGCCTTCCTAGTGGTTGCCACAGTAAAGATCACTTTACTTTCACTTTCATTCCCCCCATGTCTCTTCCCTACCTGACCCAGGATCCAGCAGTCTCCAGCGACGGTCAGGGATGTCCAGGCATCTTCTCCTCCAGGTACCGACATCTTCTCCCCATGTTCCCCTCGACATCCAGGGGTGGGCAGAACGGGGGTTGCCGTGGCAACCCACTGTCCTGCTCTGCCATTGGTCAGAATCACTTCTGACCAATGGCGGGGATAGGAGGAGATTGCATCACTGCGACCTCACTCCTACCCTGCAAGATGATCTGTGCTGTCACTGACCGGTCAGATCATCACTATTTTCCGGGTGATCGGGTCACCAGAGACCCGATTAGCCCGGAATAGCAGAAAATCGCATGTCTGAATTGACATGCGATTTTCTGCGATCGCAGACGTCCGGTTTCGCAACCCGCCCGGCGGGATGCAAAATTCGCCAGGACGTATGAGTACGTGCCTGGTCCTTAAGACCCAGGGCGCAGGGACGTACTCATACGTGCCTGGTTTTTAAGGGGTTAAAGTTAATTTGTCTATGCTAAGCGTAACATCAAAAAAAAATCTAGAGATTTTCCACCATATTCATGTGTGAATAACATATTTATATAATTATCATTTAAGTATATTACAAAATCTTCAAAATCTTTTTGACAGATCAGTTTATCGACAAATCAGAGGCTGTGCTATGGGGATGCGCTTCACCCTAAGTTACGCTAATTTATTCATAGGGTCTTTCGAAGCCGCCCACATAGCACAGTCTCTAATCTGTTCCCCTTATATTTTATCTTTTCGTCGCTATATAGACAACCTGTTTATTTTATAGACCGGCTCTGAATCACAGGCTCATGATTTCGTCACCCATCTCAATTCTAATAAATGGGGTTTACAATTCACTCTTAATTTTTCCACTGACAGCATTCATTTCTTACACCTGGAGATTTTAAATAGAGCGGGTCACATTCACACTAAAACCCACTATAAATCTGTTGATGTAAACAGTTTCTTATAATATAACAGTACACATTATCCCATTTGGCTTAAAGGTGTCCCATATGGACAGTATCTTAGGATACGTAAAAACTGCACCACAGATTCAGATTTTTTTTTATCAAGCTACTCTCCTCAAAGATTGTTTTCTCTCCAAGGGTTATCACTCAAGCATTCCATAAAGTAAAATATAAAAAACAATCACATTTAGTGAATACAGTAAAGAATAATGGAACAGAAATACATTCAGAAAGAGAAAAAGAAAGGGATAAAAACAGAAAACATACAGACAATTCATTTAAGTACAATTTTATTACCAACTATAATAGAGCATCAAAAGAGATCCAAAATACTTTGACGACATTGGCACATTATCTTGAATGATCCCATTTTGAAAGACTTAGTTCCCAATATACCTGGTATAACATGCAGAAGGGCAAAAAATCTACAGAACATGATCGCTCCAAACAGACTAAACAATATCAATGTTACCAATTCACCTCCGTTTTCTCCATTAAAAGGTTGTTCACCTTGTAACAAAAGTCGCTGTTTCTGTTGCAGCATGATCAGAAATTTTTCCAATAAATTTACCTCTCATCATACCAAAAAACTTTTGCTATTAACCAATCGTTAAATTGCAATACAGTTTGCCATCTATCTGTTATCCTGCAGTTGTCACCTACAATATGTGGGGCACACTATTCAAACCGTACGCTCCCGTATGTCAAAACATAGATCGAACATCAAAAATAACTTTATATTACATAGTGTCTCTCAGCACTTTTCCATTATCCATAAAAATGATATATCTTCTTTACGTTTGATTATTCTTGAAACTGAATATCTGATAATAGACCTAATCTGTTTCAGTGTTTAATTAATCGCAAATCTTTTTGGATATTCAAATTATCCACATTAGTACCACATGGTCTTAATGAGATCATCGAAAATGTTCGATAACTAGTCGCAGGCCATTCATACTGGTACTGCATAGTCTACATGGTTTGCACAATAGGAATAAATTTACTTTAAATTTTTGATCACATCACCATGCACAATAGGAATAATTTTACCTTAAATTTTTGATCGCATTACCATAACCCTCTGTTCCATATATACATTTTTTATATGCTCTACATATGCCATAACCATAACTCTCTGTGCGTATATACATTTTTCATGCTCTGCAGATGCATCTACAGTTGCAATATGACCAGCGCAATTTCTCGATTATTGCTGACATTTTCTTTACTTTTCACTTTTGCTAAACTTTACTCCCTACAGTCAGGTACTGGATCAAATATAGGTACATATCACTTAAATTTTCATCCTATATTTACACCCTTTATTATCTAATTCATTTCTTTTATTTCCCTCCCTTTTATTTTTTTTTTCATTATTTCCACTATTTACCTGTTTTACATATTTTTCAATTTTTACATCTGCTTGATCAGCATGGGGTGTATACCGTATATACTCTAGTATAAGCCGAGTTTTTCAGCATGATTTTTTGTCCTGAAAACGCCCCCCTCGCCTTATACTCGAGTGAGTATACATTGAGATAATACAGAGCAGGACCGCCGGGCTCATGACAAGCCCGGCGGTGGGGGGAGCAGAAGAGGGGGCCGCAGAAGCTGTTACTTACTTTCTCAGCAGCTCCACGAGACCCGCGGCTGGCAGAGCATTGTCATGGGTTTCCATGGCAACCCGGTGGTGGGGGGTGCAGAAGGGGGGGGCAGCAGAAGCTGTTAACTTACTTTCCCAGCAGCTCCCTGCAGCTCCACTGTGTAACTCTCGCGAGACCCAGAGCTGTGCCATGGGTTTCCATGGCAACGCTCAACGCGCTCACAGTGGAGTTGAAGAGAGCTGCTGGGAAGCTACTGTAAAAACAGCTTCTCCCAGTGCTCAGCCCATGCCTCTGGACCACCAGGGGATGACGGCTCCCCCCTCCCTGGCCAAGTAACAAGCAGGAAGGGGGAAGTAAAACACAAATACCCCTTTACGCAAAATCAGGTACATGTACCTGATGATTAGCGGTGACTTCCCGCAACATCAGGTACATGTACCTGATGGAAATAAACTGTCACAGCGCCGCCGGGCGCTTTGACAGTTTAATGAAACTTGCTATGCTACACAGCAACACCTCCCTGAAGCCGGCCAGGGACCATTCGCAGCGGTCCCTGTCTGGCGATCGCTGCTATTGGTCCGTTAATACAGACGGGTTAATAGCAGTGATAGTGCGGGGGTCTCCTCCTTCCCCCTCTCCTCTCATCGCTTCACTCAGTGAAGCGATCGGTGATGAGGGGGGCCCGGTTGGGGGAGGCCTCCCGCAGCACTCAGGATCAGGAGGGAGCTCCCTCTGTCACAATCGGCGCTCTGCAAAGGGAAAGCAGAGCACTGATGGTTGCCATGGCAACCGGAAGGCTGACAGTGGCCTCCGTTGCCATGGCAACATGAGTGATCAGTGCCTACCTAAGGTAGGGACTGATCTTTGCTATGCCTGTCAGTACTGACAGACATAGGCAAAATTCAATCGAGTACAGATGTGTACTCCATTGAATTGTGTGTATAACAGTAAAAAAAAGTAAAATGTGAAAAAAGTGAAAAAGAAATAAAGTGCAAAAAAATTTGAAAATAAAAAAGGTGAAAAATAAAATAAAAAAATTTGAAAAGAATAAAATAAATAATATACCGTATGTGTGTGTGTGTGTGTGTGTGTATATATATATATATATATAAACGTCAACATGTCCCGCAAAAAAAGAGTCCTCTCACAATTGCGTACATGAAAAAATAAAAAAAGTTATGGCGACTTACAAGCGTAATTTTTTTTACAAAAATAGTTTTTATGCTATAAATGAACTAAAATATTTAAAAAAGTATAGAAATTTGGTATCGCCGTAACCATATCAACCTGCAGAGTAAAGTTAACATGATATTTATACCGCATGACGAACGACCTAAAAGTTTTTTTTAATGAGAAAAAAAGAACTGCAGAATAGATTTTATTTTTTTATGTAAACCACCTCATAAAAATGTAAATAAAAAACGATCAGCGTGTCACATGTACCCCATAATGGTACCAATGAAAGCGTCAACTTGTCTCCCAAAAATATTTTTGCACCCCAAATATTTTTGCTTCTTCCCTCTGAAATATTATCATATCAAACTCTCCAAACCCTGAATTATTGTCTGCTTCCTTGGTGATCCAGCAGGTTTTGGGTACAGTATATTTTGAGAATTCAATCGCTATGGTATGGCATTCTTTTTCAAAGTCGTTTTTTTTTTTTTTTTTTTTACCTGTTAGAATTGATCCCAATACTTCCAATCCTGGACCAAAACAAAAACGTAGGTCCTGCGAAGCTGGTTTCAAACTTAAGGTTGTGTCAAGAGCAGAAGAAAGCAATAACAGTATTGCAAGTAGGGAATATTGTGTTGACGAAAAACAAGTGAGGGAGTGGTGGAAAATGAAAGAGGAATTGGAAAAGCTTCCAAAGGCAAAAAAAAGCTCGACGTGGTTTAACAACTTCATATGGGACTCTAGAGACTGAATTGCATAAATGGGTTATGGAGTGTCGTCAAAATGGTTACTGCGTAACGCGAATGGGAATTCTCTTACGTGCCCTTCAAATGGCTAAAGAGGACAAATTAAAAGCACCAGGCATTGAAAATTTTGTTGCGTCAGCAGGATGGTGTACCCGCTTCATGAATAGGTTTGCCCTATTTTTGCGGCAAAGAACAAAGATTTCACAGAAGTTGCCAAAAGACCTTGATGAAAAACTGATGTCATTCCATTCATTCATCATAAAACAAAGAAGGATCCATAACTATGACCTGGGAGGTATTGGAAATATGGATGAAACACCTATGACTTTTGATCTTCCAAGCAACAGAGCCATGGCAAATTTGGGGGACAAAACTATTTTACTCAGAACCACAGGAAATGAAAAAAAACATTTCACAGTTGTTCTCTCATGTTTGACTAAGGGTACATTCCCACATGGCGTATTTTGCTGCCTATTTTCCTACCCATTGACTTCAACATTGAAAATAAAATACGCAGCATCAAATACGCAGCAAATATGCCGTTTGGGAACGTACCCTTATGGAACTAATCTGCGGCCTGTCATTATTTTTTAAAGAAAGACCTTGCCTAAAAAGGTCAAATTCCCACCACGAATTACAGTGCACGCGCATATTAAAGGCTGGATGGATGAAGACGGAACAAAAAATGGCTGGAAGAAATTTGGAACGGACGACCAGGAGCAGTTTGGGATATGTTCAGAGCCCACACATTTGATATAAAAAAAATTGGCAAAGTCTTCTCAAGTTACTTTGGCAGTTATTCCAGGTGGGCTTACATCTGTATTGCAGCCCCTAGATGTGTGTTTAAATAAACCTTTCAAAGACCGTCTGCGAAAGATGTGGCATGAATGGATGTCATCTGGTCAAGCCCGACTGACAAAAGTTGGAAATCTGATGAAGCCCGACATAGAATTGGCAGCAAGGTGCTTTCGTGATGCATGCGAAGATATTCCAGAGGACATGGTGAAACATGCCTTCAAGAAATGTGGCATTAGTAATGCTATGGATGGCAGTGAAGACAGCGCTTTGTATGACAACGACAGCAATGATGGTGATGACTGCGAAATCAGTGATGCTGACAATGTCTATGCTGGTAACCTCACACCAGCTTTAGCTGAAGCTCTGTTTGGACATCCAGATGACGAGGAGGAATCCAGTTTTGAAGGATTTTAACTCTTGTGTTTTCGCTTGGTTGCTGATTGAGGTTTTTGTACTTTTAAAGTTTTTGTTGACCCTCTTTTCCACTTACATAGCTAGTTTACTGTTTTTCTTTGAAATAAATATTTTAAAAACATTTAAACTACTGATGTCTCAATTAATGTAATTTTATTGGTATCAATTTTTATTTTGAAATTTACCTGTAGCTGCTGCATTTCCCACCCTAGGCTTATACTTGAGTCAATACCTTTTCCCAGGTTTTTGTGGTAAAATTAGGTGCCTCGGCTTATATTCGGGTCGGCTTATACTCGAGTATATACGGTATGTAATTTTTTTCTGTTTATGTGTATAATCTCTCTGTATTTTATTAATCCTATTGTCTTTGATTTTTCCTACGCTATGGATGCACTTCTTGTGTATGTTATATTGACTATATTGTTATAGATTTGCATGTTTTTGCATATATGCATGCACGCCTAATTCCACACGTGTGCATGCATGTATGCATTTCACTCTTGAGTAAATACAATTCATTACTTTTTGTAATTTTTTTTATTCGTCCTTATATGTTTTTGAAACATGTTTTTGATATATTTCTCCTGTAATTGTTATATCACATTCCTTATTCCAAATGTTCCCTCTCCCCTCCTTATACTGATGTAACAAAAAACCACTCCTATAAAATACCTATTCCCTGTCATGCCTGATGAAGCTGCTTTCCCGCAGTGAAATGCGTTGCATCTTGGGAAATAAACTACCTCGATGTTATCTGCTCTCCATTCCTTTTGTATCCTGTGCCACGTGGAGCCTGCGTTCTCCTTGAAGCCAGACCGATGGAATACCCTGCTTTTTAAAAGGCTTTGTTTAATTATCGATTCTGGATAACTTCTTTCTTTTAAACAATATTTTAATTCTTCTGCTTGTATATGATATTGATTATCGTTGTTATTGATTCTTTTTAATCTTATAAACTGTGAATATGGAATATTATCTTTCACATATGACTGGTGTGAACTTTGATAATGTAGCAATGAATTCCTGGCCATATTTTTTCTATAACCAGTAGTTTTTAAAGTTAATTTGTCTATGCTAAGGGTAACGTAAAAAAAAAATCGAGATTTTCCACCATATTCATGTGTGAATAACATATTCATATAATTATCGTTTACCGTAAGTATCTTACAAAATCTTCAAAATCTTTTTTCATACTGTCCCAAATAATGACGTCCTCCACATATCTCAGGAACCCCTTCACAAATTGGGTGACTATCAGGTTATTACTACTATATGTGAGAAACTTTTTTGCTGAAATGCCAGACTATAAATTGTCAGATTAAGAGATATGTGAGAAAATTCTAATATTTTTACGGTGTTGTTATTTACTATTCATCCACCACTAGGGCCCAGTGGTAGGATGTACCAACAGTGCTTTTTGCATGTGTGTATTTTATTTAATATGAATAAACTATTAGTGAATTTGAAGCACGTTCTGTTTACAATTTATCCTTATCATTATGCACCATATTTTATGGTGGGGTCTTTGAGGTGTGGTTATTTTTTATTTTTCTTCTGCCTACCTGCCTCAGCTACTATTCTGATCCTGCCACCCGCCTGATGCTACACATCTGATGCAAAGTTCTCCTTTTTTTCACCCACCTTCGTCACCTTGTCAGGGTTAATCACTCATTTATGAACTAGTAATTAATTATGGTCAACAAAAATATTAAATATTTTATGATTATTTTGAATTGCCAAAAATATACAAACAATGCAATTCACCATATCTGGGTCCAATTATTTTCCCAGATATGAGTAGTGGTAGAAGTAACTTTTGCAATATAATAAAATAATAACACAGTTATCATAAAAATATGTACATTTATTGGTTACAATTGATTAACATTAAAGAGGAATAAATACAGACCATAATATAAATGAAATGATATAAAGAATATCAATGACGTCATGTCAGATATAAACCAATGATATATTAGTAAGTTATTCAATAATATTAAGTAGGTTAGTTCAGATATCAATATATTACTTTGTGTAGAGATCATTACATTACATGATATCTAATGTGCATTTTACATGTATAAAATGGGAGTAAACCCTGCCCAGTTTTTTTTTTTTTTGCTATCATTTTTATTGGTATTTTAATAGATTAATAATTGACATCCTGAATATATAAATTGTAATCATAATTATCAAATACAACGTATATATATAGACATCCCTAAAAAACACAGGTGAAAAAAAAAAACCCTGCCCAGTTATAACCACAACTATCTCTGGTAAGATACAATACTAAATATCTATCTAATTTATTAAGTTTTCTCGTGGGAATTTATTATATCATGTGGAGGAGCAGAGGAAAATCTCATCAGACTATGCTAATATGCAATATGATTGATCCCCATAAGATGTGCCCCGTTCATCTGCAGTAGAAGAGGGTGTGGCTTATAAACTACTATTACCATCTCATAATTGAGGTTAAATATAAGCCAGGTCTGCTCCTATACATAACATAATTCTGTCCACATTAAAAGGAGGTAACTTAATCAAATAAGAAACCTGTGTATCTTACCGAGAGTACTTCTGGATGAAAGAAAGATGGCTGCCCCGGGTCCATGGGAACGCCTGTAGTCATAACTGGTTGTCATAGAAGAAATTACTTATGGACTAAAGTTTTTCTCCCTGGCTCTTCATGGCTCCGCCCCTTCAGGAAGCTTCTAGGAACTTCAGTAGTGAGGATCTGTAATGAGGATGGGGTCCCCCTTTCATCATTTAACCCCTTCCCTAATAAAAGTTTGAATCACCCCCCTTTTCCCATTTAAAAAAAGGTGTAAATAAAAATAAACATATGTGGTATTGCCGCGTGCGTAAATGTCCGTTATAAAAATATATTGTTAATTAAACCGCACGGTTAATGACGTACGCGCAAAAAATTCAAAAGTCCAAAATAGCGTATTTTTGGTCAATTTTTATATCACGAAAAAAGGAATAAAAAGCGCTCAAAAGGTCTGATCAATACAAGTATTATACCGCTAAAAACTTCAGATCACGGCGCAAAAAATGAGTCCTCATACCGCTCTGTACATGGAAAAATAAAAAAGTTATAGGGGTCAGAAGATGACAATTTTAAAAGTATAAATTTTCCTGCATGTAGTTATGATTTTTTTCCAGAAGTACGACAGAATCAAACCTATATAAGTAGGGTATCATTTTAATTGTATGGACCTACAGAATAAAGATAAGGTGTCATTTTTACAGAAAAATGGACTGCGTAGAAACGGAAGCCCCCAAAATGTACAAAATGGCATTTTTTCTTCAATTTTGTCGCACACTTATTTAATTTTTTCCATTTTGTCGTAGATTTGGGGGTAAAATGACTGATGTCATTACAAAGTAGAATTGGTGGCGCAAAAAATAAGCCATCATATGGATTTTTAGCTGCAAAATTGAAAGGGTTATGATTTTTAAAAGGTAAGGAGGAAAAAACAAAAGTGCAAAAACAGAAAAACCCTCCGTCCCCAAGGGGTTAAAGATCCACCAAAACAATATCAGATCATCCAATGATGACTGGTGGGTGTGTATATGAATATCAGGGCTATTTACATGTCTAGTTACATGACATCACAGCTAAACATTAATTTACTATAATTGTGTTGGTTATTGGTTATTGTTGGTTATCCACAATTTAATTTAATTTTGTATATTAAAATTTTTATATACTCAAAAGTTCATGGGTCATATATAAAAATAATAAAATATGGCATGTTGCTTGACACGCAACCCTAATGTATATATTGTTTCTCTTTTGATTTTCAAGTCTTCAAGTTTAATTGAAGTAGGAAACCCCTCTCAGAGTTTGGAAAATGTATGCCGTTGGGCCTACCTTCAACAGAAACCAGATACAGAACATGCTGAATACCATGATCATGCAATATTTCTTACAAGACAAGAATTTGGTCCCTCTGGAATGCAAGGTAAAAGATTTATATATTGTGTGTATGTGTGTGTGTGTGTATATATATATATATATATATATATATATATATATATATATATATATATATATAGTAACCCCCCGACATGCGATGGCCCTGACATATGATCAAATCGACATACGATGGCCAGACTCTCTCAGAGGCCATCGCATGTCGATGTCAGCATCGACATACGATGCTTTTATATGTCGGGGCCATCGCATTAACTGCTATCCGACAGCGCAAAATGCTTAAGCTGCTATCGGATAGCAGTTTAAGCATCCCGGACAGGTTCACTTACCTATCCCCGCTGCTCCGGGTCCACTTTGCGATCCCCTGGCGTTTTCTGCATCTTCTCCGGGGTCCGGGCCTCGCTTTCCAGCATCGTTATTATGTCGTGCGCACGCCGCCCTGGCGCCGCAACGTAATAACGTCACCAGAAAGCGAGGCCGGGACACCGGAGAAGATGCCGAAAAAGACGGAGGATCCCGAAGAAGACGCTGGAGCAGCGGGATAGCATCGGGAGCGGTGAGGATGCGGTCCGGAGCGTTGGGGACAGGTGAGTATAACTTCCTATACTTTACATTGCACGAATCCCTCAACATACGATGGATTCGACAAACGATGGGTCGTTTGGAATGAATTACCATCGTATGTTGAGGGACCACTGTATGTATATGTGTATGTGTATATATATATATATATATATATATATATATATATATATATATATATTATATACATTGTACAATGGCATTTGCATTGCACACAGATGTATTAGTATACAAAGAATTAGATCTTGGAAAATATCTGTCTATAGCACAGTTTGTCTTGACTGTTCAGAGGTGGTAGAGGCAATATGTGTTTGTAAATCATATATACTCTTATCTTATCCAAGTAAGATTTTAAAATATTCTGTCTCAGAAGTGCAATTTTACTATACAATATATAATATAGTCACCAGTCTAATGCAATTTCGAAAGGTTATTCCCATCTGCAATAGTTATTCCCTATCCACATGATGGGAGATAACCTGCTGCTGGTTGGGGATAAGTATGAGAAGCTAGGTAAGTTGTATTCTTACTGGAGTGCACCACCTGGTCATTGCTTCATTTATTCCCTATGAGGTTTCCAAACTTTGCTGACCGCTAAGACTTTGTCCTCATTACCTTAAGTCTAATGTTTTGGGGCCATTGCATTTGTTTAAAAAAAAAAGACAGATTTAAAGTGTTACTGTAATGTAAAAAAAAAATCTTCTAAATGTTCAATTTTGTCAAAAGTTTTCACCAATCAGTGTCTGAATGCTATGTGTAATGCTGCTGGTTGGCAAGCACCAGTGTACCATGTGTCATGGTTCTTACCTGCGTTGGGCGACATTCTATGTGCCATGTGTCTGTTGTATTTCCTAGTCTCCCTGCTCTGGTGTCTCTTGCACAAGCACTGGCTAAGTTTTATAGAGTCAGTATAAACTCCCTAATGGTTCCTCCTCCATTCCCAGCCAGACACTGCATATATATGTCTGCCACACCTGCTGTTCCTGGTCTCAGCAAGGTTGTGGATTCAGTATTGCTAAGGTCTCTGTCTGCTGAACCTTTATTCCAGAACCTACCTGCATTCTGGAATTTGCCTCATCCCTTGGACTCTGACTTGCCTCTCCAATAATGAACTTGGTCTGTTGACTACAATTCCTCTCTGCTTGCAGCCTGTCCCAGCCAGCCTGCACCTGTAGCAATCTTGGCTAGCTCTTGTTACAGCACCTGTTCATTTCTGCTGTGTCTGGCGCTGTCTTTAGGGTCAGTTTGCCCCTTCTGCCTGCCTGGCCAACTGCCACTTGTGGCACAGTGGGTCCACACTGTGCCCCCCCAATGATGGCTAAATTAATGGAGATCTGCAGCCCTAGACACTTATCCCCTATCACCAGGATATATATCCGCCTCTCCCATAAATATACATGGAGGAGGCGTGTCGGCCATGGTATCATGCTGCGGCCGACGTGCCTCCTGCACAGGAGAGCCACGGCGGAGGGTCCCAGCTTTGAACCCCCGGGATCAGACCCTAATGGCGCTGGTGATACTTGAAACAGCTGTCACTGATTGCAACTCTCCTGTCTGTCTCCACACAGCTCCCCGCTGCAGTTTTTTTGTATGCACAGAAGATTATAAAGTCATAAGAAATTCTACAGATGGTTAATGCTGTTTTTACTTCCATTAATAGCCAGAGAAAGAGGTTCGGACCTAGGCTCAACAGGTGCACAGCTCTTAATTACTACCTCCACTCTATGTAAGGGTGGTGCTATACAAGCAGGCAAAATTAGACAGATATGCATAAACACTTCAAGGTAAAAAAAGAAGCATGTAGCATCTCACCCATTGCTGTGAATTTTTCTTGCTTTTTTCGGCAACTTATAAAAATAAATTAGAGTACATGACACATGTTGGGAGGGGGAGAAATGAAGGGGATCACAAAGACAACAGTCTGCTTTGCTTCCTTCCGAAGCTTCTTCTGGCCTCCACTATGGGGTAGTGTGACGTGCTCATATACACAGACCTGGAGATTATTAACACAGAAATATAAGACAATTTTTAATACTTAAAAACACACTAATAACCTATACGGTACCCAATTGTGACATGCTAAATCATATGAAGGGAGACATATAGTTTCAATTGTTGAGCCCAATACATTGAGTCTACTAATCCGTAAGACTTCTTTTTTTCATTAATAATGCATCACGATCGGCCTCCCTTCCATATGTATCTATCCGTTCTAAGCCCTCAAATTGTAAACCTCTTGGATTGTTATCATGCTATTGTTGCATGTGTTCTAAAAATCTTGTTGCTCCGTTGCCTGTCTGTAGGCATATATCCCCGAAAATAGACTATGAAAATATAGGAGGTCTAATTCCAACCAGCAAAGGTCATGATGTGCTGAAAACACTAGAATCACCGACAAGAATACCTCTGATCAACAATAAATTAAAACATAGCCTTTAATAAATCAGATTAAAAGACACATGACTAGGCACGACCTACAAAAATTGCCAAAAACAAGGAAAATGTGTGCTGCCACAAACCAATAGTGGAAAAATAATTATGAAGTGAAAACAATAGGAGCTCTGAAGTGTTTTAGTCAGAGTTGTTTGTCAGGATAGATAACAGTCCTCTATAGCATATTTGTCAAGTCAGATAGCAGTCCTATACATTAGTTGAAGGGGAGGATGTAAAATTATCAACGGGTGGTCAGCATATGCAGTTGTAGAGGAAAATAGATGGTATTATGCCCACTAGGTCTAAAGGCACCCGTCCCTCTGTCCCTGCCTTTTGAGGGACCCACCTCCTTAACAGGGTGGCCTCAACCACAGTGACGGACCCTTTCCTATCCTAAGTGAGGGATAAAACAACAAAGGAGGATGGAAAGGGTAATAGTGATAATGGAAATAACACTTCAGAGCTCCATAAATAAAAAAACAAAAAATACACACAAATGAGATAAAATGAGAGTAATTCCAATTCCAATGCGTTTCACCTGTCAATTCGCCACAGGATCATCAGGGAATGTTAACACTAATAATCAGGTAAGCTTGAGAGTTTTTGTTATAGAATAGACAGTTATAATAGAAACTCAGGTGATTACTCTGAACTTGTAGATGTCAAAGCAAATCGCAAATGTATACTGTTAAGTCAGCTGCTGCACTCACAATAGTATCAAAAACATTAGTATAATAGTTGAACCTAGGTGTCATGTTAATTAATAAAATCTATTCACAGCTAGACTAACTGCCCATAAACATTAACAAATAGAAAAACCTGCCCTATACAAAGTACTTCTATACAATAATAAACATCAAATGATAGGTAGACATAGATGATGCTAGAGATGATGATAATAATAAGCAAACAAGTGGTATCCACTATAAATGTAATAGAAGTAAAAGTAGGTAGATAGAAAAAATCACATCCCGGCTAGTCGGCTGCAAAGTTTCAACTGAGATAGATAAAAAAAAATCCCTAGTGAGTAATGGCACACTTAGGATAAAGCAATTAGAAAAAAGGAAAGGGGAAACACACTGAAATGGCATCAGCACACCAACACACAAATGTAGAAAATATATACTAATTTTATTATGCCAACTTTATGTCTATACAAAACAGAGTGGAAGAAGAAAACAGTATTAAAATCATTTAAAATAATGGGCTAAGATTTAAGCCCAAGCACTCATCTAGGGAGGGGCCATGAACCCACTCTCCCAGTAACAGGCACCCGTCCAACTGTGCTGAATGATTAGTCACACCATACATGTAAGATCGTTATAGATAATGAATGTACAGGCTGTGTAGCAGCATAGTCAATAATTTATAAACAACAATAAGCAGCTATAATAACCACTAACAAAGCCTGTGATACTTTAGGTGTGCACTATGTATGAAACAAGCGTGCATAAGATGGAGGACTCGACCAGATGTAATGATCAGTATGTGAACGGGGCCACAGAGACCCCACGCGTTCCGCCGCTCCCAAAAGGCGACTTCCTCTGGGGTTAAGTGCTTGTCAGCTTCTTCCCCATTATATATACAACAATATTACATAAAGATTAGAAAATACCTTGCAGGTGGTAAAGTGCGCCATGCTCAGACCCCTTGTGCGGCTTCCACACCGCGTACTGTTCCGGTAGGTGTGTAACTTCTAGTTATAGAATAGGAAATAGGAGTAGGAACGTAGTACGTGCGTACCACGACTCCTACGTGTGCGTTCCACCTGATCACATGATCGGGAGTGTGTGTCACATGACCTCCATATTTAGCGCGTGTGCCATACAAACATCAGATATCAAATTCTGGAGCGTGCACCGCGCGAAGTATACATACCGCGCGTGCGCACCTCCTGAGTCAGTTTGTAGCCAAGAGTACATTAAATATGAGAACGGTGCATCATATGTGGGCTAATCCTGTTTTTTGGAATTTTAATACTCTCTCAGCCCAAGGGCTGTGTTACATATTTATATGATAAAAATATATATATATATATATTTAAGATTGACATACTGAAGTGACATGCCAACCCATTATCCATTTTTTGCCCCCGCATCATACATACAACCATCATTCACCACTACATCATGCTGCACATGTAATGAGCTAATATTCTACTGAGAATGGAAAAGAAAGAAGAAGAAAACTATTCCATAAGTGGTGAGAGACATATACATACTGGGTGACTAAGGTGAATAAAGGTGTAAAGATGAGTGATAAAAAACATATATATACTGAGTGACTAAAGGGAAATAAGAGAATAGCACATCTCAGGCACAGCACATAATTATGGCCTCACATGCATATCGTTCATGCGCATCCGCTGTATTATTTGTTTTGTATCCTATATAGTATATTTATTCCCATACTAGTAAAAAATAATTGTATAGAGAAGGATTAAATACATATCATACATATATCTTTATTAATCTGATTTGTCAATAGCATGCTCCAAATACTAGTGATTAAATACCATATCACCCTTGGTTACTACAAAATTATTGATCACCCCAAAAAAAGGGGGGGGGAGGGGGCTTGGAGGGAGGCGGGGGGGGGGGGGGGTAGGGAGATGAGTGGAGGGATTTATTTAGGTTCCCAGTACGATAGTCATCAATTACAGCGCAAAGGTATATGTGTCCCACACATAAATTTGCAACAAAATATCCAGTGGGGCAATTGTGGACACTGAAGTGTTTGCATGGTCAGTACAATGTGTGATGCAGTGGCACACATATATGGCACACACTGTTAGGAAAAATATGTCAAGAGGAACATTTACAAACACTTCAGTATCCACAGTATGTGCATAATTAACGCACACGAAGTTGCGGCGTAATGATTCCAGGGATAGCAATTACAGACATATCAGTATTTGCATAAGAAGTCGTTGTCTCCTAATCATGTTGTCACCCCAACCCACAACACACAATCCCTCAAGGTGGAATGTCTGAGCATGGCGCACACCATCCGCAAGGTAAACATCATCTAGAAAAGGTACTCAATTTTGGCAAAACATAAAGTTATATATTAAAATTTCATAATTATAAATACTCCAAATAATCCTATATATGAGTAGTGACACTAAATGCATGTTGTTACAATAAATATAGGTGAAGATATTATTACCACTGTTCAAAACCAGGCAAATTCCAATCTACGTCCACTCCTCTATATATGTCCAAACGTCAAAGGGTAAGTATAGGCCAGCAAACAGAAAGTGATGTCCCATCATCATGTTGCCCCACCTAATTTGGTGTGCAAGGGTACATCAATTGGACTATATGAAGAAGTTCATCTTGTTACCAATTAGATTATGTCCATAGTCTTTTATCAATCTCCTCTATGGTTTCAATCCTTCTCGATCTTTACTTTAATCCATAAACCTTCGTCTTAGTTGCATCGTTCGCCAAAGGGACTCTGTCCATGGGTTAGGCTTAATGGAGATGGCACAATATGCAACATCAGTAGCCAGAGGAACTCTATCGATGTAAAATCACCTATGTGTACATTTCAGGAAGAGAAAGAAACATATTATAATACTTTGTTTGAGCCACATTAAGGAATACTAGTTATCGACCGGCCTGGTCATCCAGAACCCTCGTCCCACCCCAATGTGCGTGTTAATCTGTGTGTAGGTGTCAATGTGTGTAAGTGAGATACTTGTCAAGTAATTAATAGTGATAAATCTATGTGTAGCTAACCAAAACATTAAAATAATAATTTGTGCATATACCGTCCTGCATGTGTCCCCATATATCCTAATTAGGTGCCCCCATTATTCCACAAAATTAACCACAGCGAACGATGTGTACCACACTGTCCATAATGTAGTGGTTGGTCATATGTATTTAGAATTTGCGTGGTGTGTGGGGCCACCATGATATAAAGAGGCGGGGACTCTACTGCATACGTTAATGAATGTGCCCTAAAAGTAGTATATATCCAGCCCTAAAAGTAGTATATATCCAGGACAAACCAGGTGTCATAGCAAAGAATGAGTCTAAATGATTAAATGTGAGTGTGTGTGCGATGTGTTGCCATGCACCAATGAAATGGTGCGCAAAAGCACACCACACACACCACCTTGTGGGCTAGCTAGCTACTAAGGTGATAGTGTAAGTGCAAGTGTGAGTTTGTGTATGTGTTAAATAAACAAAAGTGAAAGTGAAAGGCAAGTAATGTGTGTCTGCAATATATGCCATAAAAAGTAGTGTCTACAATATATACCATAAACAGTTAGTGTAAGTAGACTAGCTAATAATGGTGTTAAAATATCCCGTGTAATGAATGTGTGAAATAGTGTAACCCCCTCCAAAACAATATGTGTAAAAAAACAAAAAACCATACCATGTGTTGTCAGGTTCAGGAGACAAGGTCCGTTTCTGTAGATCCCACTAATGTACTATTTCAGTTTCTGAAAAATACAACAAGGTTTGGAAACACAAACTTACATATCCTCATACTTGGGTGAGTAAGATGGACACTTGATTTGATGAGGATATGTAAGATTGTGTTTCCAAAACTTGTTATATTTTTCAGAAACTGAAATAGTACATTAGTGGGATCTACAGAAACGGACCTTGTCTCCTGAACCTGACAACACATGGTAGGGTTTTTTGTTTTTTTACACATATTGTTTTGGAGGGGGTTACACTATTTCACACATTCATTATTTTACACACATTCATTACACGGGATATTTTAACTGTTTATGGTATATATTGTAGACACTACTTTTTATGGCATATATTGCAGACACACATTACTTGCCTTTCACTTTCACTTTTGTTTATTTAACACATACACTCACACTTGCACTTACACTATCACCTTAGTAGCTAGCTAGCCCACAAGGTGGTGTGTGTGGTGTGCTTGCGCGCATCATTTCATTGGTGCGTGGCAACACATCGCACACACACTCACATTTAATCATTTAGACTCATTCTTTGCTATGACACCTGGTTTGTCCTGGATATATACTACTTTTAGGGCTGGATATATACTACTTTTAGGGCACATTCATTAACGTATGGAGTAGAGTCCCCGCCTCTTTATATCATGGTGGCCCCACACACCACGCAAATTCTAAATGCATATGACCAACCACTACATTATGGACAGTGTGGTACACATCGTCCGCTGTGGTTAATTTAGTGGAATAATGGGGGCACCTAATTAGGATATATGGGACACATGCAGGACGGTATATACACAAATTATTATTTTAATGTTTTGGTTAGCTACACATAGATTTATCACTATTAATTACTTGACAAGTATCTCACTTACACACATTGACACCTACACACAGATTAACACGCACATTGGGGTGGGACGAGGGTTCTGGATGACCAGGCCGGTCGATAACTAGTATTCCTTAATGTGGCTCAAACAAAGTATTATAATATGTTTCTTTCTCTTCCTGAAATGTACACATAGGTGATTTTACATCGATAGAGTTCCTATGGCTACTGATGTTGCATATTGTGCCATCTCTATTAAGCCTAACCCATGGACAGAGTCCCTTTGGCGAACGATGCAACTAAGACGAAGGTTTATGGATTAAAGTAAAGATCGAGAAGGATTGAAACCATAGATGAGATTGATAAAAGATTATGGACATAATCTAATTGGTAACAAATTAGGTGGGGCAACATGATGATGGGACATCACTTTTTGTTTGCTGGCCAATACTTACCCTTTGACGTTTGGACATATATAGAGGAGTGGACGTAGATTGGAACTTGCCTGGTTTTAAACAGTGCTGACAATATCTGAACCTATATTTATTGTAGCAACATGCATTTAGTGTCACTACTCATATATAGGATTATTTGGAGTATTTAGAATTATGAAATTTTAATATATAATTTTATGTTTTGCCAAAATTGAGTATCTTTTCTAGATGTTGTTTGCCTTGCGGATGGTGTGCGACATGCTCACACATTCCACCTTGAGGGATTGTGTGTTGTGGGTTGGGGTGACAACATGATTAGGAGACGACTTCTTATGCAAATACTGATATGTCTGTAATTGCTATCCCTGGAATCATTCCGCCGCAACTTCGTGTGCGTTAATTATGCACATACTATGGATACTGAAGAGTTTGTAAATGTTCCTCTTGATATATTTTTCCTAACAGTGTGTGCCATATATGTGTGCCACTGCATCACACATTGTACTGACCATGCAAACACTTCAGTGTCCACAATTGCCCCACTCGATATTTTGTTGCAAATTTATGTGTGGGACACATATACCATTGCGCTGTAATTGATGACTATCGTACTGGGAACCTAAATAAATCCCTCCACTCCCCTCCCCCCTACAAGCCTCCTTCCCCCCCCCCCCTTTTTTTTTTGGCGATCAATAATTTTGTAGTAACCAAGGGTGATATGGTATTTAATCACTAGTATTTGGAGCATGCTATTGGCAAATCAGATTAATAAAGATATATGTATGATATGTATTTAATCCTTCTCTATACAATTATTTTTTACTAGTATGAGAATAAATATACTATATAGGATACAAAACAAATAATACAGCGGATGCGCATGAACGATATGCATGTGAGGCCATAATTATGTGCTGTGCCTGAGATGTGCTATTCTCTTATTTCCCTTTAGTCACTCAGTATATATATATGTTTTTTATCACTCATCTTTACACCTTTATTCATCTTAGTCACCCAGTATGTATATGTCTCTCACCACTTATGGAATAGTTTTCTTCTTCTTTCTTTTCCATTCTCAGTAGAATATTAACTCATTACATGTGCAGCATGATGTAGTGGTGAATGATGGTTGTATGTATGATGTGGGGGCAAAAAATAGATAATGGGTTGGCATGTCACTTCAGTATGTCAATCTTAAATATATATTTATTTTTTTATCATATAAATATGTAACACAGCCCTTGGGCTGAGAGAGTATTAAAATACCAAAAAACAGGATTAGCCCACATATGATGCACCGTTCTCATATTTAATGTACTCTTGGCTACAAACTGACTCTGGAGGTGCGCACACGCGGTATGTATACTTCGCGCGGTGCACGCTCCAGAATTTGATATCTGATGTTTGTATGGCGCATGCGCTAAATATGGAGGTCATGTGACACACACTCCCGATCAGGTGGAACGCACACGTAGGAGTCGTGGTATGCACGTACTACGTTCCTACTCCTATTCTATAACCGGAAGTTACACACCTACTGGAACAGTACGCGGCGTGGAAGCCGCACAAGGGGTCTGAGCATGGCGCACTTTACCACCTGCAAAGTATTTTTTAATCTTTATGTAATATTGTTGTATATATAATGGGGAGGAAGCTGACAAGCACTTAATCCCTGAGGAAGTCGCCTTTTGGGAGCGACGGAACGCGTGGGATCTCTGTGGCCCCGTCCGCATACTGATCATTACATCTGGTCGAGTCCTCCATCTTCTGCACGCTTGTTTCATACATAGTGCACACTGAAAGTATCACAGGCTTTGTTAGTGATTATTATAGCTGCTTATTGTTGTTTATAAATTATTGACTATGCTGCTACACAGCCTGTACATTCATTATCTATAACGATCTTACATGTATGGTGTGACTAATCATTCAGCACAGTTGGACGGGTGCCTGTTACTGGGAGAGGGGGTTCATGGTCCCTCCCTAGATGAGTGCTTGGGCTTAAATCTTAGCCCATTATTTTAAATGGTTTTAATACTGTTTTCTTCTTCCACTCTGTTTTGTATAGACCTAAAATTGGCATAATAAAATTGGTACATATTTTCTACATTTGTGTGTTGGTGTGCTGATGCCATTTTAGTGTGTTTCCCCTTTCCTTTTTTCTAATTGCATGTTCCTTGGTACACTGATCAGCACCCACAATAGATATATGCACAATTAGATTGAGCCCCCATTCTTTTGTATATTTCCACACTTAGGAGAAAGTACTTTTCCCCATGATGGCAGGACACAGCATCCCTGCGGGTGGTCGGTGCATGAGGGTCTTGTCACGTTAGGTTCCGTTGTATGCTGGATCAGCGCAACTATTTATGCTACGCGCTGTTGATTACAACTTCCGGCAATGGCAGCGTGCCGGAAGTGGTACGCTGCAGTATAGTTACTAGAGGGTCAGTTCCGGTACTAATAAAAACACACGGATCCCAGAGACCGGAACTGGCGCGAATGCCGGATGTGATGGCATGCATGTCAGTGTGATGTGGTGTTTGTGTTCCAGATGCCGGCAAGGTAGTGCTTTACCATGACAATGCTGCAATACATGCTTTTAATAGAAATGGGGATAATAGATGTCACAGTATGAATGGCATCTTGTGCTTACTAGTCAGGGATGTTATAAAGGGTACATATAAATGAAAATGTACAGAAAAATAATTATTAGAAAGCTTGTGTGGTTCTTGTGCCCAAATTTAGAGAGAGGAGATAGATAGACATTTAAAGGGGTATTCCAGGCCAAAACCTTTTTTTATATATCAACTGTCTCTGGAAAGTTAAACAGATTTGTAAATTTCTTCTATTAAAAAATCGTAATCCTTCCAATAGTTATTAGCTTCTGAAGTGGAGTTGTTGTTTTCTGTCTAACTGCTCTCTGATGACTCACGTCCCCGGAGCTGTGCAGTTCCTATGGGGATATTCTCCCATCATGCACAGCTCCCAGGACGTGACATCATCATTGATCAGTTAGACAGAAAACTTCAGAAGCTAATAACTATTGGAAGGATTAAGATTTTTTAATAGAAGTTATTTACAAATCTGTTTAACTTTGCGGAGCCAGTTGATATATATATATAAAAAAAAGGTTTTGCCTGGAATACCCCTTTAAACCCCTTTAAACCTCTGGGGGTAACTGTGGGTTTCTTTCTGTAGTAAACAGCAATCAATATCTCCCCTCTGATATTCTGTTAGATCACTTCTAGTACCTGAAATTGTACAGCTAGGGGGGAGGATACATGTATAGTCCTCATGTGATTAGACAGGGGTTTATGGTGTTGGTGATTGATATCACCAACATGCTCCAGTATGCAACGCCTTATTTCTTTGTTTTTCCTACATATGCCAGTGGACAAGGACACTGATATGCATAGATCACGTTTCGTGTCCTACAATTTGCAAAGTCTCTACATATGTATCTGAATCCATTTTTAGGGCTCAAGGTATTTTGTAACTTTTATATATTCACATCCCTTACAAGATCCACAGCGATATGTTCCTACAACCTTACAGTCCAGCCATGTGCTTCTTGTGGGAGGGGGCAAAAGGTGACTATTCATGAGGTGATCTACTAGGTTTTTACCCCATATATATGTAATTTGGGGTCGGCTGCCCACCAAATCAGCTATTGCCGAATTAGATGTCAAAATGGGCCAAAACTGGGGGATGATTTGTCTGATTGATGTAGCTGCTGTGTCAAAGGTCCCAATGGTCCCAGGGTGTTATCATTTTTTTGTTGTTTGGGGTGTTAGCAATGTGCTACGATCTTTTTTTTAGCCTCATTATATGCTTTTTTTAAAATTGGGTAAGGATATCCTCTTTCTCTTAACCTATTACGCTGCTTATCAGACTCTGACTGAGAAGATGCATACCTCGAGCAATTTCTCCTTAAATGATTGGGCCTTTGGAATACCCCATTTGAGGGGGACTGGATGATGGCTATCCCACCTCAAAAAATTATTACCCGCTGTGGGTTTTCTGTAGACGCATGTGTCAATGCGTCCCTCTAAGTTCTTTTGCAAGTAAACATCGAAGAAGCAGAGAGAGGCCCTATGGATCTTGTAGGTAAAATGGAGACCCAGTTAGTTGATATTCAATTCCTGATCAAATTTGATGAAGTGCTCCTTTTCTCCTGTCCAGATTATTATCACATCATCGATATACCTTCCCCAGAAGGATATTGATGGTTGGTTCTTGTCATATGCCTCACTAAACACGACAGATCCCTCCCACCTGCCCAGGTAGATGTTTGCATATGTTGGCGCTGCCAGGCTGCCCATGGCGGTACCCCTGAGCTGGTGGAAGAACTGTGTTAAATGTAAGGAAGTTTAGTGAGGACAAATTGGAGCAACTTCAAAATGAATTTATGTGCTTGGTAATAAATGCTACGACTTGAAAGAAAATACCCCACTGCCTCCATACCTTTATCGTGAGGTATGGAGCTGTAAAGGGTCTCCACATCAATTGAGCACAAACAGGAGTCAGCGTCCAGAACCACATCTACGGAGTACACTACGTGGGTATTCCAGAAAGTGATAAACTGCTTTTCTCTTATTTCAACACCCCCCCTAACTGAAAATGGCTTTTGTTCATATTGTATTTGCAAAACTAAAACGTTTTGCACGAATAATTTTCTTTCGGTGCTGTTTAGCCATGTAATTTTTTGGTTTGCATTATTTATTTCAGTTTTTTATAAAATCACCTGCCGTTGTATTGCGTTTCTAGGTTATGATAGGTCTATTTTTCGTTATACTTTGTATATCTTTATCATTTTTCAGAATAAACCTATTCTGACGTATAGCCCAGAAATTTCTTGGTTCATAGGTGTTTCTCTTTTTTTTTTTTTTTTTTTTTTTTTATGCGGTCTTGATCACTTCTAATGAACCTTGTCTTTTCATAACTCGCTCTTTTAACCCCTTAAGGACGCAGGACGTAAATGTACGTCCTGGTGAGGTGGTACTTAACGCACCAGGACGTACATTTACGTCCTAAGCATAACCGCGGGCATCGGAGCGATGCCCGTGTCATGCGCGGCTGATCCCGGCTGCTGATCGCAGCCAGGGACCCGCCGGCAATGGCCGACGCCCGCGAGCTCACGGGCGTCCGCCATTAACCCCTCAGGTGCCGGGATTAATACAGATCCCGACATCTGCGGCAGTTCGCGATTTAAATGAACGATCGGATCGCCCGCAGCGCTGCTGCGGGGATCCGATCATTCAGAACGCCGGACGGAGGTCCCCTCTCCTTCCTCCGTCCGGCTCCCGGCGTCTCCTGCTCTGGTCTGTGATCGAGCAGACCAGAGCAGGAGATGACCGATAATACTGATCTGTTCTATGTCCTATACATAGAACAGATCAGTATTAGCAATCATGGTATTGCTATGAATAGTCCCCTATGGGGACTATTCAAGTGTAAAAAAAAATGTTAAAGTAAAAGTAAAAAAAAAGTGAAAAATCCCCTCCCCCAATAAAAAAGTAAAACGTCCGTTTTTTCCTATTTTACCCCCAAAAAGCGTAAAAAACATTTTTTATAGACATATTTGGTATCGCCGCGTGCGTAAATGTCCGAACTATTAAAATAAAATGTTAATGATCCCGTACGGTGAACGGCGTGAACGAAAAAAAAAAAGTCCAAAATTCCTACTTTTTTAATACATTTTATTTTTAAAAAAATTATAAAAAATGTATTAAAAGTTTTTTATATGCAAATGTGGTATCAAAAAAAAGTACAGATCATGGCGCAAAAAATGAGCCCCCATACCGCCACTTATACGGAAAAATAAAAAAGTTAGAGGTCATCAAAATAAAGGGATTATAAACGTACTAATTTGGTTAAAAAGTTTATTTTTTTTTAAGCGCAACAATAATATAAAAGTATATAATAATGGGTATCATTTTAATCGAATTGACCCTCAGAATAAAGAACACATGTCATTTTTACCATAAATTGTACGACGTGAAAACAAAACCTTCCAAAATTAACAAAATTGCGTTTTTCGTTTTAATTTCCCCACAAAAATAGTGTTTTTTGGTTGCGCCATACATTGTATGATATAATGAGTGATGTCATTACAAAGGACAACTGGTCGCGCAAAAAATAAGCCCTCATACTAGTCTGTGGATGAAAATATAAAAGAGTTATGATTTTTAGAAGGCGAGGAGGAAAAAATGAAAACGTAAAAATTAAATTGTCTGAGTCCTTAAGGCCAAAATGGGCTGAGTCCTTAAGGGGTTAAATCCATAGCCTGTTTTTCATGATTTTTTCATAATTATTTATACGCTTCAAGCGTTAAATTTGGCTATAAGGTATGCTATCCCATACGCATTTCGGATGGGAACTATGATAATGTAATATGGAATTATTTGTAATTTCTTTAAGAAAACCTGTAGTATTTATTATCCTGTTCTCAACCCAAATGCGCACATCCAAAAAATCAAGGCTTAATTTTCCAAATTGATATGTGAAAAGCATGTTCACCTGGTTAATCTCATTGAGGTATTGCACACAAATTTTGTATTCATCCGGTGTTCCATCACCTATTACAAAAACATTGACTTATCTCGGATATAATTTAATATTTCTCTTTTTATAAGAGAGTTGCCGAATGAAGCAAGAAAAGTTCACAGCAGTAAGTCGCTACATGCTTTTTTCTTACCTTGAAGCTGTTTTTACTTCTTCTATATAAGAATTTTTTTCCAGAGACTGTACTTAGAACAAAGCACCCTATCAAAGTGGAACACACGTGTATTTTCTTTTGCATCAGCTATACCCCTTCCAAATGGGAATTCAACCCTATCTGTAGGTGGTGCCAGTCTAACCTTTTTCTATGTTTGTTTGCAGCCTATAATTGTCCTATTAGTTTGACAGGACTGAACCCTCATAAACCTATGTTGGTGGTGTGTTAGTTCATTTTCATTAACATTTCATTTAGATTTCAGAATAGCATTTCTGAGAAAACCCTCAAAAATATTAACCTTAAACTTAAAAGCCTATATTTTTTACGGATCAGTTATGATGCCTTTTTGAATACCGGTACATATTTGCTAAGCACCAGTCCTGTGGAACAATCCCGGTCATTATAGGGTCTGTCTAGCATGGTACTTCAATTTGATTTATCTGTGTAAATACAGTAGATAAGATTGCATTTTTGTTTTTGTATCTCCAATAGTAGACATCCCCTTAAAGGATACATAAAAACTTATGTTGTGGTCACTATTACCAAGATGACCCCTTACCTCTACTTCAGATACTTTGTCTGACAGATTGATTAAAATTCATTTTAAGCATTGCGGTTTGGTCTCTTGTCTTTTCTCTATATTATGGACTTTTATATTGTATTCATAATTTCTTATTTTCTACTTCTTTAGGTTATGCGCCAGTCACGGGTATGTGTCACCCAGTTCGGAGTTGTACACTAAATCATGAAGATGGATTCTCTTCAGCCTTTGTAGTAGCTCATGAAACTGGTCATGTGTAAGTATTGTATACTAATCTCAATTTTTCACTCCTTATCGAAATTGCAATACCTAAAAGGTCAAGCAGTAAGGTTATGCGAATCAAGCAAGTAGCGGGTATGGCTAAGATCTGCAAATGATCTGTGATTTGTTAAGATCTAATCTGTGGCATGTGGGAGGGGCTTCAATGGTATAAAACTCAGATCAAAACAAAAGAGAATTCAGCCACATAGAACCTCTGAAATCAGATCAGGTCAATATGGAATGATTGTATGATGCCACCTGTTTGTCAGAATGCTAGTTATGCTAGTTATTGTCGAAAGCAGAGATGGACATAATTCTTGAACGGAGAAACCTTGGTTTATCACTCTGGCAAATTGCTATGTCCAAGTTGTCAGCACGTGTGTCCCAGTTGTTTGGAGACCAATGATGGAACTTGAATGACAAGAGGTGCACAGAGGCGAACCTCTGCATGGACAGATCATCAGATTAGAAATTTGATGCATAGTGATCCTTTCTGTACTGTGAGTGAATTTGGACATTACATACCAAACCTAGGGAGTTGAACATTGTCTAAAAAAACCAGAAGGCAGAAGTTAGAAGGTGCTTACACAGCATTAGGCTATAGGCCACATTTAGCTACAGGGTGTTCCATTGACCCCACACCCACTCTCTCAAAGGCTATTATGGTGCTGGACAAGACAGGTATGAAGGCTGTCTAAGTGAGGAATTATATTAATTTAAAGAATAAAAGTTAAAGAAGTGTGTGTCCTTATTTTAAGGCATTCCAGATGATGAACTGCTCAGATAAAACCGGACATGGAGAGCATAAAGAGTTAGTTAGCATGTGTGTGTATGTGTGTGTGTGTGTATATATATATATATGTATATATGTATATGTATGTATATATATATATTATGTCATGTGAATACGTATGACTGGATGACAGAATAGAAGGGTAGGATACATCACAAGCAGTTTAACTTGAGTTTAACTTAAATTTTACTTGAGTCAGTCTAAGGTAGCAAAAAGTACAGCTGTAAAGCATAAAATAATCTTATATGTTGGAAACTGGTAGACATGCAGGCAGATATGGCTAAAGATCTGAAGAAAGTTATTACAGAAAAAAAACAATTGGAAAATAAAAGGACTGACTTAAAGAATAGAGCCAGAAGAGCAAACATAAAAATAGTGGGGTTTCCGAAAGAAACAAAAACCTGTAAAACAAAAGAAAAATGAAAATAAGTAAACAGAAAGAACCTATTTTGAACAGAAAAAGACGAACTTATAACCATACAAAAATAAAGAATATTGGTTCAAAACAATTATCTATATTAACATAATCACAACTGAAACCGCTTCATCATCACAAAGTTCCATATCAGAAAGTTTACTTTTGTGTCCCTATTACCCTTTTGTTTTCTTCATTTCCTCCTTCTTCCTCTTATTATTATTATTATAATTTTTCTTTGTATCAAAATAGGGATGATACATATTGAGATAGAGCAACGTGCACTAAAAATTGAGTGCATCGTTTAATTTACTACATGATACATGGAAAATGATCTTTCCTGTGTTGTAAAATTAACCCCTTAAGAACCTAGGGCGTATGGATACGCCTTGGCTTCCTGGTACTTAAGGACCCAGGACGTATCCATACGCCGGGCGGGGACCAGACCGGGATGACTGCTGATATCTATCAGCAGGCACCCCACGCAAATACCCAGGGGGGTCATCAGACCCCCCCATGTCTGCAATTGATGCAAATCGTTGGTGAATTCATACCGGCGATTTGCGCCAATTCCGGGTCATTACCGGTCTATGGTGACCCGGAATATAAGGGGGATCGCGGTTGTCCAAGACACCCACAATCCCCCTGAAGGGATAGGAGTGAGGTGGCAGGGGTGCCACCCCTCCTATCCCTGCTATCGGTTGTCAAGGAGCAACAACCAATAGCAGATTGGGGGCAGGAGGGTTACTTTCGGTTTCCCTGTTCTGCCCACCCACAATAGGCGGGGCAGGACGGGGAAATCGACAGAGGACCCGTGGCAGAAGATCCACCGTAAACCTTTGCCAGTTCGAATGTACCCTAAAAACACTACACTAACACAAAATAAAAGGTAAAACACAACATATACACCCCCTTACACTGTCCCCCCCCCCCCCCCCCCAA
Source organism: Hyla sarda (assembly GCF_029499605.1). Lineage (NCBI taxonomy): Eukaryota > Metazoa > Chordata > Amphibia > Anura > Hylidae > Hyla > Hyla sarda. The sequence goes on along the minus strand of NC_079192.1, from coordinate 345,109,354 downwards.
TAAAAATGAAAAATGTATTGTACGGCAGTGTTTTCAAAATGAAGCCTCCAGCTGTTGCAAAACAACAACTCCCAGCATTTCCAGACAGCCACTGACTTTCCAGGCATACTGGGAGTTTATCAACAGCTGGATGCATCCTGTTTGGAAATCACTGGCATAGAATACCCCTATGTCCACCCCTATGCAATCCCTAATGTAGTCCTCAAATGCGCATGGCGCTTTCTCACTTCGGAGCCCTGTCGTATTTCAAGAAAACAGTTTAGGGCCACATATGGGGTATTTCTCGGGAGAAATTGCACTACAAATTTTGGGGGGCTTTTTCTTTCTTTCTTTTTACCCCGTATGAAAGGGAAACATTGGGGGCTACACCAGCCTGTTAGTGTAAAAAAAATAAAAATGTTTACACTAACATGCTGGTGTTGCCCCATACTAATATGCTCTGCGGGCGCACAACAAGGCTCAGGAGTGAGAGTGCGCTATGTACATTTGAGGCCTAAATTGGTGATTTGCACAGGGGTGGCTGATTTTACAACGGTTCTGACATAAATGCAAAAAAATAAATACCCACATGTGACCCCCATTTTGGAAACTACACCCCTCACTGAACGTAACAAGGGGTATAGTGAGCCTTGACACCCGACAGGTGTTTGAAGAATTTTCATTAAAGTTGGATGGGAAAATGAGAAAAAAAAATTTTTTCACAAAAATGCTGGTGTTACCCTAAATTTTTCATTTTCACAAGGGACAATAGGAAAAAGCCCCCCCACAAAATTTGTAACCCCATTTCTTCTTAGTAAGAAAATGACCCATATGTGGATGTAAAGTGCTCTGCGGGTGCACTAAAATGCTCAGAAGAGAAGGAGCACCATTGGGATTTTGAAGAGAAAATTTGTCTGGAATTGATGTCCCCGTGTGTTTACAAAGCCCCCATAGTGCCAGAACAATGGACCCCCCCCCCCACATGTTACCCCATTTTGGAAACTCCACCCCTCATGTAATGTAATAAGGGGTGCAGTGAGCATTTATCCCCCACAGGTGTCTGACATATTTTTAGAACAGCGGTCTGTGAAAATGAAAATAATTTTTTTTTAATTTGCACAGCCCACTGTTCCAAAGATCTGTCAAATGCCAGTGGGGTGTAAATACTCACTGCACCCCTTATTAAATTCTGTGAGGGGTGTAGTTTACAAAATGGGGTCACATGTGGGGGGTCCACTGTTCTGGCACCACGGGGGGCTTTTTAAATGCACATGGCCTGTGACTTCCATTCCAAACAAACTCTCTTTCCAAACGCTCAATGGCGCTCCTATTCTGAGCATTGTAATGCGCCTGCAGACCACTTGATGTCCACACATGGGGTATTTCCATACTCAGAAGAAATGGGGTTACACATTTTGGGGGTCATTTTCTCCTATTATCCCTTGTAAAAATGTAAAATTTGGGGAAAAAGTAGCATTTTAGTGAAAAATTTTCTTTTTTTCATTTACACATCCAACTTTAACAAAAAGTCGTCAAACACCTGTGGGGTGTTAAGGCTTACTGTACCCCTTGTTACATTCCTTAAGGGGTGTGGTTTCCAAAATAGTATGCCATGTGTTTTTTTTTTTCCTGCTATTCTGGCAACACGGGGGCTTCCTAAATGCGACATGCCCCCCAAAAACCATTTCAGCAAAATTTGCTTTCCAAAAGCCAAATGTGACTCCTTCTCTTCTGAGCATTGTAGTTCACCCCCAGAGCATTTCACGTCTTAACATGGGGTATTTCCATACTCAGAAGAGATGGAGTTCAAAATTTTGGGGGGCATTTTCTCCCATCACCCTTTGTAAAAATTGTAAATTTGGGAAAAAAATGCACTTTAGTGAAATTTTTTTTTTCATTTACACATCCGACTTTAGCGAAAAGTAATCAAACACCTGTGGGGTTTTAAGGCTCACTGGACCCCTTGTTACATGCCTTGAGGGGTGTATTTTCCAAAATGGTATGCCATGTGGGGGTTTTCAGCTGTTCTGGCACCATAGGGGCTTCCTAAATGCGACATGCCCCCCAAAAACCATTTCAGAAAAATTCACTCTCCAAAATCCCATTGTTGCTCCTTCCCTTCTGAGCCCTGTTTTGCGCCCGCTGAACACTTGACATACACATATGGGGTATTTCCTTACTCTAGAGAAATTGAGTTACACATTTTGGGGGACTTTTTCTCCTATTAATCCTTGTAAAAATTCAAAAACTGTGTCTACAAGAACATTCGAGTGTAAAAAATGAAGATTTTGAATTTTCTCCTTCACTTTGCTGCCCTTCAAATCCACTTCAAAAAGGAACTGGTCCCTGAAAAATTCCGATTTTTAAAAATGTTTTAAAAATTTGAAAATTGCTGCTGAACTGCTGAAGCCCTCTGATGTCTTCCAAAAGTAAAAACGTTAAGATGAAAATATAAAGAGGACATATTTTATTTGTGAATCAATATATCATTTATTTGGAATGTCTGTTTTCCTTACAAGCAGAAAGCTTCAAAGTTAGAAAAATGCTAAATTTTAAATTTTGGAATCTTTCACCAAGAAATGATGCAAGTATCGACACAAATTTACCACTAACATGAAGTAGAATATGTCAGATGTGCAAAAAATGGCCGGGTCCTTAAGGTGAAAATGGGCTGGGTCATTAAGGGGTTAAATGTTTTTTGAAAATCCAATAAGAAAAACTATTTTAAAGAAACCTATAAAATGGATAGTAGAAAGGAAGACGTCCAGCGCTCGGCTCGGGAACAGATCTTTATTTAGAATCCAAAAAAAGACATACAGGTACACGGAGACGTGTGACGCGTTTCGGCTTGTATCACCAAGCCAATGACTAAGGCTTGCTGATACAAGCCGAAACGCGTCACACGTCTCCGTGTACCTGTATGTCTTTCTGTGGATTCTAAATAAAGATCTGTTCCCGAGTCGAGCACTGGACGTCTTCCTTTTTACTATTATCTGGGCGTAGTCCACGCCAGTCCGTGCGCCTACTGCAAAGGGTGAGCTGGTACAAACCTTCTGTATAAAATGGATAGGCTTACAAAGTTGTATGCTGTTGAAATAGCATATTGATCGTCCAACAGAATTAGACCAATGGGTTATCAACCTTGACTGTTTCTGATCACATCGCTATGTTATTGTGATAGACATAATACTTTAAAATGAAATATAATAAAGAGGGATATCCATTACAATGACAACAGGATTTCTATTTATCCAGATTTTTAGGTAGAAACCAGCAAATTTTATTGATGTAAAACAAAATCTAAGAAAGGCTGGGGTACAATCCTCTATTCAGAACTTGAGGATTGTCTTGAAAGATTACTTCTCCTTCATATATAGTTTTTAAGATGTGCTCCAGTGGATAGAATCATAGAGTATTAGGTAGGATCAGACATTCAAATAATAGTATCCACATAACTATTAAGAGTTATCACTGTTTTTAGGCAGCAAGGGTTGGGAGGAAATGAAAAAGTATAAAGGTTCTAGAGGTTTTCTGGATGCTCAGATGGGGGAAGGATGGGGAGCAGATGAATGTCTGAATTTGTGGTGTGGGTTGGTGTGTTTTTTTCTTCCCCTTCTTACATAATCTATCATGGCCTTTCCCTGTGGCAAGTGGCTCCAGCTTTTTCCACTTCAGTTTCTGCTGATTATAATCTTAAATGGGGGGGGGGGGGACTTGAGATACTCCCTTTAAAATGTAACAGGTTAGGCGAATAGAATAAATTGGTATCAATTGCTGATGCCATTAATCACTATTTACCTGCTGTAGTCTGTCTGCAAGAGACTCCCTTGACTTTGGAGACTAAAAGTGTGGAGTGGCTGTAGTTGTGGAGAAAGTGGGATAAACATTCCTTTAGTTTCCATTCCTTCTACTCAGTATTCTCAATGGGAGTTTTTAGTCTGATCCATTGTAGAATTAATTTTTAAGGAGAACTATGGGGCACAAAAATATATCCCCATATCCAAAGGGACTCGGCTTATTTTCACCTTAAGGACTCAGCCAGGGCCGGCCTTAGGTGTTCAGGCACCCCCCCCCCCCATTACCCCATAAACATACACAAAGAGGAAAAAAAATCTTAGTAACAAATATATTTTTTTATATTTAATCATTCCCCTGCCCCCTTAAACAGTCACATGTCCCCCTTAATCTGATGCAGTATAGTTCCCCCACATTAGGTGCAGTATAGTTCCCCACATTAGGTGCAGTATAGCTCCCCACATTAGGTGCAGTATAGCTCCCCACATTAGGTGCAGTATAGTTCCCCACATTAGGTGCAGTATAGTTCCCCACATTAGGTGCAGTATAGTTCCCCCACATTAGGTGCAGTATAGTTCCCCCACATTAGGTGCAGTATAGTTCCCCCACATTAGGTGCGGTATAGCTCCCCACATGAGGTGCAGTATAGCCCCACATTAGGAAGAAGCAGTTTCCCCACATTAGGTAGTAGCAGGTTCCCCAAATTCGGTAGCATTGTCGTTCCCCCATTTCCTCCCCCCCTCCCCCCACCGACTCACACACACACAGGCAACCACACATGCACACACACACAGACAGACAACCACACATGCGCACACATGCACACACACAGACAACCACACATGTGCACACACACACAGACACCCACACATACACATAGACAACTTAACCTGATCTGCGCTGCGCTTCTCTTCACTCCGGCGGCGGTCTGACGAGTGACGTCACTGATGTCCTGTGCGGGTCTGCGGAGGTACGTCACATGTGCGACGTCCCTCTTCAGACTCGGGCCGCCAGCCAACCGGAGACGCGGAGGAGGTCGGGGTAAGTGAAGCCTTCCGGAGTAATGAAGAAAACTGTGCCCTGAAGTGGAATGTGACCCTCCGCATAGGGACACAGTTGAGGGAGGGTAGTGGGAATGTAATGAGAGGGAGCGGCCTGCAAAGCAGAAAACTGTGTCCCTGTGCGGAGGGTCATATTCCGCTAAAGGGCACAGTTTTCTTCATTACACCGGCATTTAGCGCTGCTTGCATGAAGCAGGGCTAAATGACGGGCGTCGGGCAATACAAATTATATATACTTGGAGCGAGCTGTGTCGGCCGCCCGGCTTCCCTGTTGCTATTGCGCCCTGTGCGGCCGCACAGCTCGCACACCCTTAAGGCCGGCCCAGGACTCAGCTCTTTTTTGCAAATCTGCACTGTGTCACTTTATGCAACTTATTAATTTTGCTTTTACTTCTGATTCTGAGATTTTTTCGTGACATATTCTACTTTAAGATAGTTGTAACTTTTTGTTGATATTTGCATAATTTCTTGGTGAAAAATTTCATGAAGCCTTTGGAAGACATTAGAGGGCTTTAACGTATGGCAGCAATTTTAAACATTTTCACGTAAAATTCTAAATCTGAATTTTTTAGGGACCAGTTAAGTTTGAGATGGATTTGAGGGGCCTTTCTGTGAGAAATCTCCCATAAATGACCCCATTATAGAAACTGCACCCCTCAAAGTATTCAAAATGGCAGGAATGGCAGCAAAGTGGAGGAAAAAAATCTAAATCAAATTTTTTTTTACGCTAACATGTTTTTGTAGCCCCTCTTTTTTTTTCTTCCATTTTTACAAGGGGTATAAGGAGAAAAAGCCCCCAAAATTTGTAGCCCAATTTTTCGAGTATGGAAATACTTCATATGTGGATGTAAAGTGCTCTGCGAGCTTGCAACATGGCTCAAGAGAGAGAGAGCAACTGTGGGATTTTGGAGAACAAATTTTTTCTGTCATGGTTTTTGGGGGGAATGTTGCATTTAAAAAGCCCCCATCATGCCAGAACAGCAAACAATTTAAATAAATAAATTAACCGCATAGCCCACTATTTGGGAAACTACACCCCTCAAGGAACGTAACAAGGGGTAAAGTGAGCCTTAACACCTTACAGGTGTTTGGCAACTTTTCATTATTTTGAAGAGAAAATGAAAAATTTGATTTTTAACACTAAAATGCTGGTATAACCCTAATTTTTTTCATTTTCACATGGGGTAATATTGGAAAAGGCCAACAAAATTTGAATCCCAATTTCTCCTGAGTAAGGAAATACCTCATATGTGGATGTAAAGTGCTCTGCTGGCACTCTACAGGTCTCAGAACAGATAGAGCGTCATTGGGCTCTTGGAGAGAGAATTTTGCTGCCATGGTTTTTGGGGGGCATGTCGCATTTAGGAAGCCCCTATGGCGCCAGAATAGCAAAAAAAAAAAAAAAAAAGCCCACATGGCAAACTATTTGGGAAACTACACCCCTCAAGGAATGTAACAAGTGAGCCTTTACACCCCACAAGTGTTTGCCAAATTTTCGCTAACGTTGGACTTGAAAATGAAAAATTAGATTTTTTTTTCGAAAATGCTGTTACCCAAAATTTTTCATTTTCACAAGGGGTAATTGGAGAAAAAGCCCCCCAAAATTTGTGGGGTATTTCCGTACTCAAGAGTAATTGCGTTACAAATTAAGGGGATCTTTTTTTCCTTTTGCCTCTTGTGAAAATGAAAAGTATGGAACAAAACCAGCATGTTAGTGTAAAATTTTTTTTTACACTAACATACTGGTGTAGATCCCAACTTTTCCATTTCATAAGGGGTAAAAGGAGAAGCAGCCCCCCCAAAATTTGTAACTTAATTTCTCCGGAGTACGGAAATACCCCAGATGTGGCACTTAACTGTTGCCTTGAAATACGACAGGGCTGCAGAGTGAGAGAGGTCCATGCGCATTTGAGGCCTAAATTAGGGATTTGCTTAGGTGCGGACCCAGATGCCAGATTTATACTTGCCTCCACCACCGCAAATACCCTACAGCAGTATTTCCCAAACAGGGTGCCTCCAGCTGTTGCAAAACTCCTAGCATGCCTGGACAGTCAATGACTGTCTGGCAATTCTGGGAGTTGTTGTTTTGCAACAGCTGAAGGCTCCATTTTGGAAACACTGCCTTACGAGACATTTTAAATTTTTATTGGGGGGAGGACTGTGTAAGGGTGTGTATATGTAGTGTTTTACTCTTTATTTTGTATAGTGTAGTGTTTTTAGGGTACAGTCGAGTGGGGAAACTGTCAAGCGGGAAACAGTCCAGAGTTTCTCGCTGGGAGTTTGAGCTGCAGTGTAAGTTTTTCCACAGCTCAAACTTGCAGGGGAAAACTTACTGTAGACCCCCGCCCGTGTGAATTTACCCTGAATATTCACATGGGGCAGGGAGGGCGGGTGCATAAACCTCTCCTGCTGTTGCAAAAATACAACACTCAGCATGGATTGACAGACCCTGCATGCTAGGAGATGTAGTTTTGCCACAGCTGGAGGCACATCGGTGAGGAAACACAGAGTTAGGTAACAGACAAACGCAAACTCAGTGCTTCCCCACCAGTGTGCCTCCAGCTGTTGCAAAACTACAACTTCCAGCATGCATGGTTATGCCAGGCCACTTAGGTTTTCAATTTGAAAATCGTACGGGACCGTATTAAGGCATATGCATTGACTCTCCATTGAAAACTGTATGCCACACAATACATCCGTTTTGCGTCTTGTACGGTTTTGTTATTTTTTCCCCATACCCAAAACAGTAGCCTATTACAGTTTTTGGTCTGGGTAAAAAAAACGTATTAAAACCGTATAATTTTTTTTACTAAAATGGAAGTCAATGAGAACAGTATGTGCATACGGTTCCATCCGGTTTGCACCATATGGTTTTTTACTTTACACAGTTTTTTTTCTTGAAAATTAAATCAAAAAGTTCAACTTTATTCATAATGGAGTGAAAAGTTAAAAACTTATACTTTTTTTTTCTTCAAAAAAAAAAAAACGATGCAACCGGACATCATTTTTCAAACCGTATACGGTTTTTAACCGTATACGGGTTAAAATTTGTACACCCGTTTTGATACAGTTAAAGGGGTTATCCAGGAAAAAACTTTATTATATCAACTGGCTCCAGAAAGTTAAACAGATTTGTAAATTACTTCTATAAAAAATCTTAATCCTTTCAGTACTTATGAGCTTCTGAAGTTAAGATTGTTCTTTTCTGTCTAAATGCTCTCTGATGACACGTGTCTCGGGAACCACCCAGTTTAGAAGAGGTTTGCTATGGGGATTTGCTTTTAAACTGAGCGGTTCCCGAGACACGTGTCATCAGAGAGCACTTAGACAGAAAAGAACAGCCTTAACTTCAGAAGCTCATAAGTACTGAAAGGATTAAGATTTTTTAATAGAAGTAATTTACAAATCTGTTTAACTTTCTGGAGCCAGTTGAGACATATATAAAAAAAGGTTTTTCCTGGATAACCCCTTTAAGTACAGTTTTGAGGAATCCATTTTTCATCAAAAACCTGATACGGGAACTGTATTGCAAAAACGTGGTGTGAATGCAGCCTTACCCAGATCGCAGCCGCCGAAGTATGACGTCATCGTCGTTGCCGTCTGGTTCGGGTGAGCTCCTACCGTTCCCCCGCTCTGCCCGGACACCCATGGGTGGGCAGGGCGGGGAACTGACCTTTGACCCCTGCCCCCCTGATCACCCTTATTTTCCGGGTCACCGGAGATCCGTATGACCTGGAAACGCAACAAATCGCTGTGATTGACCAGCGATTTGCGGCAATTGCAGGCACGGGGGTAGTAGAGTGGCAGGGACCGGAAAACCTTAAAGACTCGGGAACGGGGGGCGTTCAGGTATGCCCTGCATCCTTAGGTGGTTATGTTAGTCTGAAATATTATGCTTCATGATTGGTTTGAAAGGTTAGAATGGTGTTAATTGTTACATATTTTCCTCCTCCTTTCCTTCTAGAGTTATAATTGAAGTTGATGCTCAGGTCATGAAATATAAATATTGTCCAAAAAACTGGGTAGGCAATTTCAATGTAGTATGGGTTGATGTAGTTGACAGAGAAAGATTCACTAAGCCCATACAGAACAGAAGATTATCTATCAAGTTAATCCTAAAATCCTACTGTGTTTATCAAGAGAGAAACAAAAAACCCTTTGAGGATGATGTGAATTGCCCCATGACAAAAAGATCATCCTGACTCCAATCGGAATAGAGCTCAAATGTGCTAATAAAATCCATAAGACTGGGGCGTGGCTCGAGCGCGCTAGTGATGAGTCGCACTTAGGGTGATCTCCGTGCAGGTCACCGGTATTAGGGCTGTTGCACCCTGATATGGGTGGCAAGAAGCGGGGAAACAAAAAGAAAACAGCTCCTCTCACCTCAGTGCCTCGGCAGAGAATGATCGTGGGCTTCCTCCAGCAGCCGCCCGCTCTGCTAGCTACAGCGCGGCCTCCCTCCTCATCTCCGCCATCATCTCCCTTGTGCTGCGCTACCTCGCCTGCACTGACTCCTCCCCCTGTCTTGCATGCTGTAATGGCGGAGACACAGAGCTCCGGAACGGACTGCCGCAAAGCCAGCGGTGAAGCGCTGCAGACCCCGAACCCTCCGGTGCCCCAGCTGACCGGACTGCAGTCCTCACAGCTTCCAGCGGGCTCCTGGGACCAAGAGATCACAGAGGGCATACTTATAAGGTACGTCCAGGACCAGGGGCGTGTGACCTCCTCCCTGCTTGTGCCATCCATGGCAGAGAGTGGAGGCCCCCCTGGCCCCGCTGCCGCACCTCCTTCTGCTCTCACCTCTGCCCCTGCCACTCAGGACTCTGACGCCAGTCCCGCTCCCAGGCTCAGAGGGTCTCAGCTGTTACACCAGCAGGTCAGCCTGAGCCCTCTCCCTGCTGCCCAGCTCCAATGCATGCCTGCTCCTTTTCAGATGACCTTCTCCCCTCACAGCTCCTATGCAGAGGCACCTTCACAGCACAACACTCCATCTTATGCCCAGGCAGCTGCATTACCTCCCCAAGAAAATAGACAGAGAGACCCAGCATGCTGCACCATCCCTGCATCCTCTCCTGCAGTTCTGCATCTAACGGACTATAAAGTCAAGTACCGAGCCCCCCTGCAAGAGATGTGACTGACTGGTCCCCTGATATGGACTCTGGATCGGATGCTGAACCCAGGGACTCTAAAGCAGATAGTGACTCCCCTGAGTACTGGAGTGCTAGTCCTCCTGCTAAGAAATCTCTCTTCAAGACCCTCCTCAAGAATGTTTGGGGACCCTCGTCCAGATCGGATCACTCTTCTTCAGATGTCACATTAACAGACACCAGGCGACCGCCTCGACGCTTACAGACACCAGAGCGCAGGCCCCATCCCTTGCTCCACCTACTCCCGGCTTGCCTACCCCTGAGGCTGCCGCTGATGCACTACAATGCTTTTCTGAGCTCCAAGCTCTGCTTGCTCTCCTACCAACTAAAATGGACATCCAAACGCTGGCCTCTAACCCCAAATTGGCCTGGAGACAGGATCTCAAGCCTGTGAAAGCTGAAGTTTCACACCTACGGGACTGTGTCTACAGTCGGGAAGAATTTCGTACATCTGTTACTTCCCAAATGCAGGTCTAACGAGACTCCTCAGCGGCCCTACAATCCCATGAATTGCTGGAAATGGAACATCTGGACGATTTAGACAATAGAAATATTATTCGCATCAAGGGCCTGCTGGAATCTGTCTCTCCTCCAGCCATTGCCGGTACCCTTCAAAGAATCTTTAATGAGATCCTTCAAAAACCGCCACACACCCCTATTGAACTTGATAGAGCGCATCGTGCCCTCAAGGCGATAGACCCTGATCCTAAAAAAAACCTTGTGACATCATCTGCAGGGTTCATCACTTCCTTATAAAAGATTACATCATGCGGAAAGCGAGAGATCTCAAAACGCTCTCGTACAATGGTTCTCCGATTTTCCTGTATCCCGATTTGTCCCTACATACCCTGAAACTGAGGGTGGCCCTCAAGCCCCTTCTTCAACTGCTCCAGAACGCTCAGATTATCTACCGCTGGGGTTTCCCCTTCTCCCTAACGGCCAGATACGGCACCACTTCTGCCACGCTCAGACGACCTGAGGACCTACCGGCCTTCTTGCAGACTTTCAAAATACCACCGGTTCCCCTTTCAGAGTGGAACCGTCTGTTCGTGCTGACATCTGCACCCCATCAGACAATCCCTCCTCAACCTCCGACAGCCAGCAATAGGAAGTCGCCCCGAACGACCGATCCACCAAGCCTCACCTTCAGGCGTACCACTTGATGAGGAAGTTACCTGAACTGCTTTCTTCATGCCTGCTGTGCCTAGTCTCCCTGAGACTGCACCCACGACCGTCTGCCTGCGGACCTTGAGTGGACGTCTAGATCCTCCATGTTTACTGTTGATTCTGAGTATTTTTTTTCTCTATGTACCACACTGTTTTGCACCCATATTAGGTCACTGTACCTCTTATAGGTCACACTGCCACTGTTCCCCGCCATACTTCACCAACATAGCTTTTCTTGCCTCCCACCAGCGACCAATACCAGACTTGCCTTCCCGGAAGCCTGTACCTCCTCCGTCACCTCTAGTCTATGGATTCCCTCATGACTAGTGCCCCTTCCACGTTTACCCCACTTAGAGTGATGATTAGGCTGGCCCTAATCCAGTCATTGGCCCTTATGGCCCTTTCTTTTAGTCCCCTAGCATCCGCTCTCTTGCAGATGCTCCCTGCTACATGCTCATGTGACATCCTCATTTTCTTTCTTCTCTATCTTCTCTTGTAGGATACTGACCTCTTCTGCTCCAGCACCGTCCGGCTTGGGAACTCCACTCCTCTGCGGCACCGATGGTAAGTGGACTTCATCACCTCCCCCCCTCCATGGCGGCCAACATTAAACTAGCTTCCCTAAATCTCCCGCTCTTTCCTCAAACATCAATGCTCAAAAAAGTGTCCCTGAGAGTATTCAGGGCAAAATTGACAATAACAACCTATAAGGGGTGACCCCCTTATGGGGACAACCCTCACTAGAACCCTCCCTATAAAATATTTGCTTTATTTAATATTGATTAAAATATGTGACCCCAAAAGAAAAGTTAAAATCTGCAGTGGTAGGGGAATGTATATGATCAGGTGTGAAGGAATTCACACACTAAAGGGTGTTCAGGGCAGCTGCACATGTATTCAATTCCACTCTGTGGACCACTGGTGATTCCAGTGTCCACTAGTGCTCAGCTGTCCCTCACTCCTTTGTTCCTAAAGATCCCCTGTACCACGCTAACTAAAACTCGGACCGTAGGCCTCCCCGACGTTTCGGTGACGAATCACCTTTGTCAAGGGTTGCGAGGCTACTGTGCTTCCAAAGGCCCGACAGGTATTTATAAAGGCTCTGGTGGCCGGTACTTCCTGTCCCTGGAGTGGCCAATCGTCGAGCGGGACGTCATAGTTGCGCTTCTCGCGGTATGACCGCGGCCAATCCCATGCCAATCTTGGCATGTGGTCGTTGTTTACCTCCTAAATATCGCGAGAGCTCAATGCTTAGTCCCGTACTTGCGCGTTACTTCGCGCATGCGGGAAAACTTCACCGATAGCACCAGTTCCAACCCTCTCTGCGCATGTCAGAGGGCTCCACTCCTGTGACGAGGTTAGTAGATCTGGGTTGTTTGCTGTTACCATGTGAACCGCTAAGTTAACTCTATATGTGCCGATCGAGCTGATCTCTAAGGCTATGTCTGATGTAAGGTGGTGGTCAGTTTTATATATGTCTGTCCGGCTGTTGTTGAGACCTGTAACTGATGCAGGGTGATGACTGTGGGCATCCAAGTGAAGACCATCAGGAGAAGGCTCCATTTAACAGCCCTTTGGCTTATTTTAACACAGGAAAAGCCGGTGTTACTTGGATGCCCACAGTCATCACCCTGCATCAGTTACAGGTCTCAACAACAGCCGGACAGACATATATAAAACTGACCACCACCTTACATCAGACATAGCCTTAGAGATCAGCTTGATCGGCACATATAGAGTTAACTTAGCGGTTCACATGGTAACAGCAAACAACCCAGATCTACTCACCTCATCACGGGAGTGGAGCCCTCTGACATGCGCAGAGAGGGTTGGAACTGGCGCTATCAGTGAAGCTTTCCCGCATGCGCGAAGTAACGCGCAAGTACGGGACTAAGCATTGAGCTCTCGCGATATTTAGGAGGTAAACAACGGCCACATGCCAAGATTGGCATAGGATTGGCCACGGTAATACCGCGAGAAGCGCGACTATGACGTCCCGCTCGCCGATTGGCCACTCCAGGGACAGGAAGTACCGGCCACCAGAGCCTTTATAAATACCTGTCGGGCGTTTGGAAGCACAGTAGCCTCGCAACCCTTGACAAAGGTGATTCGTCACGAAACATCGGGGAGGCCTACGGTCCGAGTTTTAATTAGCGTGGTACAGGGGATCTTTAGGAACAAAGGAGTGAGGGACAGCTGAGCACTAGTGGACACTGGAATCACCAGTGGTCCACAGAGTGGAATTGAATACACACCTGATCATATACATTCCCCTACCACTGCAGATTTTAACTTTTTTCTTTTGGGGTCACATATTTTAATCAATATTAAATAAAGTAAATATTTTATAGGGAGGGTTCTAGTGAGGGTTGTCCCCATAAGGGGGTCACCCCTTATAGGTTGTTACTTTCCTCAAACAGACACCTCCTCCGGATGCTCCGGATTGTCACATATCAAACTCAGGGTTCTGTGAAGGAAACTTCACTCGCTACAGCTTTGCGATACCTGGAGAACCCTCCACCTTCAAGATAGAGATTATACATTTTACTCACACCCACGCCAATCATACAGCAGACTCGATTATATCTTTTGCCCCCACTACCTCCCGTCCATTTCCCGCATGCATATAGGCACCATCACCCTTTCTGATCACGCTCCAGTCTTTTGTTCGTTGACCCTTCCTGATTCTTCTAAGCCGCATTCCACATGGAGGTTGAATGACTCCCTCCTGCGCGGTCCCCTATGCCTTTAGCACCTTAAGGACGCCATCTCCCATTTTCAGCAAGATCATATCTGATACCTCCTCTCCCATGGTCAAATAGTGTGTGCTGAAATGTGTCTTTAGGGGGGTATTGATGCAACACGGCTCCAGACTGAAGAGGGAGAGGTCAGCTAAATTGAAAGAACTGTACTCTCATTTACATGACCTAGAATCACTACATAAACACTCCCAATTAGACAGCATCTTCAGCGACCTGATCCGTGTACGTAGTGAGCTTTTAAAACACCTCTCCACTCAATATAGATATTTCACACAGATGACTGGGAAACACTATTAGGAGTGGGGGAACAAGTCTGAGAAGTTGCTCTCTACAATCTCCCCACAACCCGCAAAATCTCCTCAGGCGATCCGATGGCTCCCTTCCTTTCCCGACTACATCTCAGAGACGGCTCTCCCCACACTACCTGATTCCGTCATTGGGGACTTGGAGAGACCGTTCACGGACATGGATCTTGTCCATGCGATACGGGAAATGCCTCTAGGCAAAAGTCTGGGCCCAGACGGTTATACCTCTAGTTTCTACAGGTCCCTTCATCCTGAGCTGTCTCTCCCGCTCCTCAATGCCTTCAATAGCGTCTCCTCAGACTCTCCAACACCCCCCCCCCCCCCCGGACTTCCTACAAGCACACATCACAGTAATACCAAAGGAAGGCAAAGACCCCCTCCTCTGTGCAGTTATCGTCCTATCTCCCTCATTAACACTGATGTGAAACGTTTTGCGAAATTGATTACCCTCAGACTAGCCCCCCATATGCCATTCCTAGTTCACCTGGATCAAGTGGGATTTATCCCGGGCAGAGAAGCCAGAGATAATACCCTTAGGACATTTTCGTCTATCCATTGTGGAAAGAAGATCAATTCTCCTTTGTTTCTCCTATCCCTGGACGCAGAAAAGGCCTTTGACCGGGTGAACTGGGATTTTATGATGGCCACTCTCTCGCAGATCGGGTTGAGTCAGAAATCACTCGCATGCATCGTGTCTCTATACTCCAAGCCCATATACGGATCAATGGTTGCTTATCATCTCCATCCCCTTTGCTCTATGCCCTCTGCATGGAACATCTCCTAGTCGCAATTCGCAATAACCCTAACATCAAAGGATTACTGACTGACACGGGCCATTATAAATGCTCAGCTTATGGAGATGATCTCCTCTACCTCTCCTCCCCCCCTTACCTCCCTTCCTTCCCTTCTGGCTGTCATTCGTCAGTATTCCTTCTACAGTAATTATAAGCTTAATACCAGCAAATGTGAGGCACTCAACATTTCCCTCCCACACCATCTCCTCCATTCCCTCCAGGAATCTTACCCTTTTAGATGGCAACCTAAAGCACTCAAATACCTGGGTATTCAGGTCCCGACTAATCTGGCTGACACATACAAACTGAACTTCCCCCCACTCCTCCATTCCCTGAAGACGGACTTGGCCAGATGGGAGCGAAGAGATTTCTCATGGTTGGGGAGAGTAAATGTATTGAAAATGAATATGCTCCCATGCTTACTTTATTTGTTCTCCAGTATCCCGCTCCATCTTCCCCGCACCTTTTTCCACAAACTCTCTGCGCTCCAGTCTGGTTTTGTCTGGGCTACAAAGCGTCCCCGCCTGGCGAAACATTTTCTCATCAGACGGAAACTGGATGGTGGACTGGCTCTGCCCGACTATCTGTCTTATTACCTGGAGACTGTTTTAACGAGAGTCCTTGATTGCTGCACCCATGCATCGGATAAGCAATGGGTTAACCTGGAGGGACGAATGTTAGGCTCTGACCCTGCGTCCAGTTTTTGGACGCCCCACCTTCCCTCTCCTACTACCTCGATATCCACATTGCCACCGGTCCTACTTTCTATTCATCAGGCGAGACGGTCTTACATGTCGCGTATGTCTCTCCCCGAAACGGCCCTCTTATCCCTGTTTTTGACAATCCCTCTTTCCTCCCTACCGTCTCCTGTCAGTCATTCCTTTCACACACTAGAGACAGTAAACTGACCTTCGGGGACCTCTTGACGCCCATGTCTCTGAAACCTCTTACGGAAATCCTACAGAATTCTCCACCCTCCTCTATACACCTCTTTCAATACCAGCAGCTACATCACTTTTACCATTCTATGAGAAGTAAGCTAGATCTGCACCGCCAGCTCACGGCCTTTGAGAAGTTGTGTATTGCCTCGCAACCCCCCCCCCCCCAATATTCCATTAAGGTCCTTTTCACTATTAGACGAGGCAACTACTAAACCCCTTCCTTTTAGGTCAGGATGGGACAGAGACCTCGGACAGCACTTAATTATTGTCATAGTTCTTTGGTTTCTTGTAAGGTACAAGAAATTAACTATAAGATACTCACTATATGGTACAGGGTTACCACGTTGTTGGCTTCCTTCTCCATGTCCCACATCTGGTTCCACTGCCCTTGATTTTCGTAGTTTTGGACCGGGGTTTTTGACATCATCGCCCACATCACCTCAGTTCGCCTCCCACGAGAAATTGCGCTAATCTCCATCCTCCCACCAAATGTGAGGAAATGCTCATCCTGTTTGATCACATTCCTACTCCTAGCAGCTAGGGCTGTTATTCCTCAGCTCTGGAAAGCCTCAACACCTCCCACCATCTCGTCCTGGCTTTGGGAAGTGACGCGTATTTATAGAATGGAAGAACTAATGGTTAACGCTCCCTCTCAAATAAGGAAATATGAATCCGTGTGGCTTCAATGGTTAGCCTTCCAGTCCTCTAGTGCCTTCAGTACTCTGGGCTCCCCTAGTTGATCCCCTTCCTTTCCCTGCCTCTCCACTACCATGACCCCCTGCCCGCTTCCACTCCCCCTGTGATCTCCCTCATAGTTCCCCTCCCCTACACTTCATCTTGCTGCTGTATACTAACCGGTGCACGCGGTGGAGCGGACCTTTTGCCTGGTACGGTACGTAACCAACTTCATAGTATCCTACTTCTCCTGGCTTCGTCTCCCCTCCCCTTTTATAGTTCTTACCTCCCTCCCTACTCGTCTCCCCTCTCTCTTTCTTTCTCTTTTTCTCTTTCTTCTTTTTCCTCTTTTTATATATACCCTGGCCTAAAGTAACCGACTGACTCCTTTTCACAAGCTCTTTGGGCTCACATGTTTGTGAATGATGCTATTGCATTGGATGAGTTCCTCAGAGGAGCATCACCGGCATCCTGCAAACTTCGTCAACAGGTTCTCTATTTTCATGTTTTCTTTTTTTACTTGTTTGGCATCACTGTTTTAGTTAGTGAACTTGCAGCGTACACTTGTAGTATGGTTTCAGATTACAGTTGTACGCTATTTGTGACATGGTTTGGTCTATGCCTCACCGATTTTTTGTGCTCCCTGCGAGGAGCCCTTCCCTTTTATGTCTGCTATTGAGACACTGTCTGACTGCTCATGTCATACGATCAGTCTGTTGTATTGTTAATTATTGCTCTTTATTCAATAAAAACATACTTTCGGAAAAAAAAAATCCATAAGACTATGTCTAGAATGGATATGATGTTGAGAAATAGGTTAATATTGAACTTTTTAAAAATGTGAAAAGGAGGGTTTTCCCTTTTGGAATTAAGGGAGGAGAAGAATTCAAAGCTGTTTAAATTCAATCCTAACTGGCTCAAACTGACTGAAATAGATCTGGGAGACATACTCAAACTCTTAAGAGAGCAGGGACATTTGAGACAATTAGAGATTTTCCTAGCATTGGTAAAGGAAAATATAGATTTTATTAAAGACAAGACGCGAGTATTATACTTATACCTCTTTTACTAAACTCAGCAGCAAAATAACTTATGACATAGTATACAGAAAAAAACTTAAACGTAGAGCATGACATGGCGTAACTAAACATGCTGTCATGCTGATAACCAATCAGAGTGTAGCTTGGTAAATGTAAGTGACAGTTAGTAATATATCTTCCTCTTCTTTGCGGCGAAGGCAGATAGTCCATAACAGGATAAATATAGAACGTGGATAGGGATCCGAACCAGGAAATAGCTTCTTTAAAAAAGGAGGTAGCTTGTGAAGAAATCCGAAATCAAATAATAGATGTCTGTTTCATATGGTAGAAGAGCTTCTTCTATAAGGGAGGAAATCTGAGGTCCCTTGGTAGACAATCTTCTTAGATGGCTATGAAGAAGTAAAGATAGAAAAATAAAATTAAAGGGATGGGCTCATAGAGAGGAATAATACTCACATCTTGTCTTTAATAAAATCTATATTTTCCTTTACCAATGGTAGGAAAATCTCCAATTTTATTTAAATACAAGACGCTTGTCACGATGCCGGCTGGCAGGAGGTGGATCCTCTGTGCCAGAGAGGGATTGGCGTGGACCGTGCTAGTGGACCGGTTCTAAGTCACTACTGGTATTCACCAGAGCCCGCCGCAAAGCGGGATGGTCTTGCTGCGGCGGTAGTGACCAGGTCGTATCCACTAGCAACGGCTCAACCTCTCTGACTGCTGAAGATAGGCGCGGTACGAGGGAGTAGACAGAAGCAAGGTCGGACGTAGCAGAAGGTCGGGGCAGGCAGCAAGGATCGTAGTCAGGGGCAACGGCAGGAGGTCTGGAACACAGGCTATGAACATACAAGGGAACGCTTTCACTGGCACAATGGCAACAAGATCCTGCGAGGGAGTGCAGGGGAAGTGAGGTATACATAGGGAGTGCACAGGTGAACACACTGATTAGAACCACTGCGCCAATCAGCGGCGCAGTGGCCCTTTAAATCGCAGAGACCCGGCGCGCGCGCGCCCTAGGGAGCGGGGCTGCGCGCGCCGGGACAGGACCGACGGAGAGCGAGTCAGGTACGGGAGCCGGGGTGCGCATCGCGAGCGGGCGCCACCCGCATCGCGAATCGCATCCCGGCTGGAGGCGGTATCGCAGCGCACCCGGTCAGTGGATCTGACCGGGGCGCTGCGGGAGCGAGAGTGTAGCGAGCGCTCCGGGGAGGAGCGGGAACCCGGAGCGCTCGGCGTAACAGTACCCCCCCCCCCCTTGGGTCTCCCCCTCTTCTTGGAGCCTGAGAACCTGAGGACCAGATTTTTATCTAGGATATTGTCCTCAGGTTCCCAGGATCTCTCTTCAGGACCACAGCCCTCCCAGTCAACCAAAAAGAAGGTTTTTCCTCTGACCTTTTTGGAGGCCAGTATCTCCTTTACGGGAAAGATGTCAGAAGAACCGGAGACAGGAGTGGGAGAGATAAGTTTAGGAGAGAAACGGTTGATGATGAGTGGTTTAAGAAGAGAAACGTGAAAGGCATTAGGAATACGAAGAGAAGGAGGGAGAAGAAGTTTATAAGAGACAGGATTAATCTGGCACAAAATTTTGAAAGGACCAAGATAGCGTGGTCCCAATTTGTAGCTGGGAACACGGAAGCGGACATATTTAGCGGAGAGCCATACCTTGTCTCCGGGAGAAAAAATGGGGGGAGCTCTTCTTTTCTTATCAGCAAACTTCTTCATGCGTGATGAAGCCTGTAAGAGAGAATTTTGGGTCTCTTTCCATATGGTGGAAAGATCACGAGATATTTCATCCACAGCGGGTACACCAGAGGGCAAGGGAGTAGGGAGGGGGGGAAGAGGGTGACGGCCGTACACCACGAAAAATGGGGATTTGGAAGAAGATTCAGAAACTCTGAAGTTATACGAGAATTCGGCCCATGGTAGAAGATCTGCCCAGTCATCTTGGCGGGAGGAAACAAAATGCCGTAAATAATCACCCAGGACCTGGTTAATTCTTTCTACTTGCCCATTGGATTGAGGATGATAAGCAGAAGAAAAGTTTAATTTAATCTTGAGTTGTTTACAGAGAGCCCTCCAGAATTTAGACACGAATTGGACGCCTCTATCCGAGACGATCTGCGTGGGCAACCCGTGAAGACGAAAAATGTGTACAAAAAATTGTTTTGCCAACTGAGGCGCAGAAGGAAGACCAGGAAGAGGGATGAAATGTGCCATCTTGGAGAATCGATCAACGACCACCCAAACAACAGTGTTGCCACGGGATGAGGGTAAGTCTGTAATAAAGTCCATAACAATCAGAGACCAAGGCTGTTCGGGAACAGGCAGAGGATGAAGAAGACCAGCGGGCTTCTGGCGAGGAGTCTTATCCCGGGCACAGACAGTGCAGGCTCGCACAAAATCCACAACATCCGTCTCCAGAGTCGGCCACCAATAGAAACGAGAGATGAGTTGCACGGATTTCTTGATGCCCGCATGACCTGCGAGATGGGAGGAGTGACCCCATTTGAGGATTCCGAGGCGTTGGCGTGGGGAGACGAAGGTCTTCCCTGGAGGAGTTTGCCTGATGGAGGCTGGAGAAGTGGATATCAGGCAGTCAGGAGGAATGATGTGTTGCGGAGAGACCTCTACTTCCGAGGCATCCGAGGAACGAGAGAGAGCATCGGCCCTAATGTTCTTATCGGCAGGCCGAAAGTGAATTTCAAAATTAAATCGGGCAAAGAACAGAGACCACCTGGCCTGGCGAGGATTCAGCCGTTGGGCAGACTGGAGATAGGAGAGGTTCTTGTGATCGGTGTAAATAATAACTGGAAATCTTGATCCCTCCAGCAGATGCCTCCATTCCTCAAGTGCTAATTTAATGGCTAGTAGCTCTCGATCCCCGATGGAGTAGTTTCTCTCCGCCGGAGAGAAGGTCCTAGAAAAAAAACCACAAGTAACAGCATGCCCGGAAGAATTTTTTTGTAGAAGGACCGCTCCAGCTCCTACTGAGGAGGCATCAACCTCCAATAGGAAGGGTTTAGATGGGTCAGGTCTGGAGAGCACGGGAGCTGAAGAAAAGGCAGACTTGAGCTGTTTAAAGGCGTCTTCCGCTTGAGGAGGCCATGACTTAGGATTGGCATTCTTTTTGGTTAAAGCCACGATAGGAGCCACAATGGTGGAAAAATGTGGAATAAATTGTCTGTAATAATTGGCGAACCCCAAAAAACGTTGGATAGCACTGAGTCCGGAGGGGCGTGGCCAATCTAAGACTGCAGAGAGTTTGTCTGGATCCATTTGTAGTCCCTGGCCAGAGACCAAGTATCCTAGGAAAGGAAGAAATTGACATTCAAACAGACATTTCTCCATTTTGGCATAAAGTTGATTGTCACGAAGTCTCTGAAGAACCATGCGGACATGCTGGCGGTGTTCTTCTAGGTTGGCAGAAAAAATCAGGATATCGTCCAGATACACAACAACACAGGAATATAAGAGATCACGAAAAATTTCATTAACAAAGTCTTGGAAGACGGCAGGGGCGTTGCACAGGCCAAAGGGCATGACCAGATACTCAAAGTGTCCATCTCTAGTGTTAAATGCCGTTTTCCATTCATCCCCCTCTCTGATGCGGATGAGATTATAAGCACCTCTTAAGTCCAGTTTGGTAAAGATGTGGGCACCTTGGAGGCGATCAAAGAGTTCAGAGATGAGAGGTAGAGGGTAGCGGTTCTTTACCGTGATTTTATTAAGACCGCGGTAGTCAATGCAAGGACGTAGGGAGCCATCTTTTTTGGACACAAAGAAAAATCCGGCTCCGGCAGGAGAGGAGGATTTGCGGATAAAGCCCTTTTTTAAATTCTCCTGGATGTACTCAGACATAGCAAGAGTCTCTGGGGCAGAGAGAGGATAAATTCTGCCCCGGGGTGGAGTAGTGCCCGGGAGGAGGTCAATAGGACAGTCATAAGGCCTGTGAGGAGGTAGAGTCTCAGCTTGTTTTTTGCAAAAAACATCCGCAAAGTCCATATAGGCCTTAGGGAGACCGGTTACAGGGGGAACCACAGGGTCACGGCAAGGAGTACTGGTAACCGGTTTAAGGCAGTCCTTGAAACAAGAGGAACCCCAACTCTTGATCTCCCCTGTGGACCAATCCAGGGTTGGGGAATGGTGTTGAAGCCAGGGTAGTCCAAGGAGAATTTCGGAAGTGCAATTGGAGAGGACCAAAAACTCAATTTTTTCGTGGTGAGGTCCGATGCACATTAGGTGGGGTTCCGTGCGGTAACGCACGGCACAGTCCAATCTTTCATTGTTAACGCAATTGATGTAGAGAGGTCTGGCGAGACTGGTCACTGGGATGTTGAACCTGTTGATGAGAGAGGCCAAAATAAAGTTTCCTGCAGATCCGGAGTCCAAGAAGGCCTTAGTGGAGAAGGAGAAGGTAGAGGCAGATATCCGCACAGGCACAGTAAGACGTGGAGAAGCAGAGTTGACATCAAGGACTGTTTCACCTTTGTGCGGAGTCAGCGTACGTCTTTCCAGGCGGGGAGGACGGATAGGACAATCCTTCAGGAAGTGTTCGGTACCGGCACAGTACAGGCAGAGATTCTCCATGCGGCGTCGTGTCCTCTCTTGAGGTGTCAGGCGAGACCGGTCAACTTGCATAGCCTCCACGGCGGAAGGCACAGGAACGGATTGCAGAGGACCAGAGGAGAGAGGAGCCGGGGAGAACAAACGCCTCGTGCGAACAAAGTCCATATCCTGGCGGAGCTCCTGACGCCTTTCGGAAAAACGCATGCCGATGCGAGTGGCTAGATGAATGAGTTCATGTAGGTTAGCAGGAATTTCTTGTGCGGCCAGAACATCTTTAATGTTGCTGGATAGGCCTTTTTTAAAGGTCGCGCAGAGGGCCTCATTATTCCAGGAAAGTTCTGAAGCAAGAGTACGGAATTGCACGGCGTACTCGCCAACGGAAGAATTACCCTGGACCAGGTTCAGCAGGGCAGTCTCAGCAGAAGAGGCTCGGGCAGGTTCCTCAAAGACACTTCGAATTTCCGAGAAGGAGTGTACAGAGGCAGTGACGGGGTCATTGCGGTCCCAGAGCGGTGTGGCCCATGACGGAGCTTTTCCAGACAGAAGGCTGACTACGAAAGCCACCTTAGACCTTTCAGTAGGAAACAGGTCCGACATCATCTCCAAGTGCAGGGAACATTGCGAAAGAAAGCCACGGCAAAACTTAGAGTAGCATCACGGTCAGTTGAGACAGCTGGTGGCCTTGTTGCGCTATCTGTTGTGACTGCTGGGCGACCACCGTGGTGAGGTCGGCGACAACTGGCAGAGGAACTTCAGCGGGATCCATGGCCGGATCTACTGTCACGATGCCGGCTGGCAGGAGGTGGATCCTCTGTGCCAGAGAGGGATTGGCGTGGACCGTGCTAGTGGACCGGTTCTAAGTCACTACTGGTATTCACCAGAGCCCGCCGCAAAGCGGGATGGTCTTGCTGCGGCGGTAGTGACCAGGTCGTATCCACTAGCAACGGCTCAACCTCTCTGACTGCTGAAGATAGGCGCGGTACAAGGGAGTAGACAGAAGCAAGGTCGGACGTAGCAGAAGGTCGGGGCAGGCAGCAAGGATCGTAGTCAGGGGCAACGGCAGGAGGTCTGGAACACAGGCTATGAACATACAAGGGAACGCTTTCACTGGCACAATGGCAACAAGATCCGGCGAGGGAGTGCAGGGGAAGTGAGGTATACATAGGGAGTGCACAGGTGAACACACTGATTAGAACCACTGCACCAATCAGCGGCGCAGTGGCCCTTTAAATCGCAGAGACCCGGCGCGCGCGCGCCCTAGGGAGCGGGGCCGCGCGCGCCGGGACAGGACCGACGGAGAGCGAGTCAGGTACGGGAGCCGGGGTGCGCATCGCGAGCGGGCGCCACCCGCATCGCGAATCGCATCCCGGCTGGAGGCGGTATCGCAGCGCACCCGGTCAGTGGATCTGACCGGGGCGCTGCGGGAGCGAGAGTGTAGCGGGCGCTGCGGGAGCGAGAGTGTAGCGAGCGCTCCGGGGAGGAGCGGGAACCCGGAGCGCTCGGCGTAACAACGCTCCTGTTATGCTAGTTTAAAGCTTAAGCAATATATATACATAAAAACAAAGATAAACAAATATATCTAAGCATTACAATATATTATAAAAGAACCATAGAAACAGGATGATCAGGTTTAAAATAGAAAGTTTTAAAAGTGGAGTCGGAAGACCAATTAGCCGCTTTAATGATGTCAGAAAGAGAAGCGCCAGATTGAAACAGCTTTGTAGATACAGCTCCTCTAGTAGAGTGAGCACTAAATTTAGAAGTATCTATGCCAGCCATATCCATAGTTAATTTAACCCACCTGGCAAGAGTGGTGGAAGGAAATAAGGAGTTGTGTGTCAGTTTTTGATTTGTAAGAGCATAGACAACGGACAACACAAAGTTTTTGTTGATGAGGAAATGCTGAATAAAATACAGAATGTAAATATGTTTTTGTAAGACGATAAATCGTAAAAACAAACCCTTCAGGGGAATATTGTCTTCTGGATACATCCAAGGCTCTGACTTCAGAAACACATTTGACAGATGTTAAACAGAGGAGAACTGTAAGTTTGAATGAAAGTAATTTTAGAGAGAAAGAATTATCTTCCCAAGAAAGAAAAAGATGTAGAAGGATATTGACATCCCAAGTTGAATTGTATTTAGGTAAGGGGGGGGGGGGGGGGGGGTACGGAAACATATGCCTTTTAGAAGTTTGCATACAAGAGGATGTTTGCCTATCGGAATGGAATCAATAAGGGAATGATTAGCAGAGATAGCTGAACGGTATAGATTGATAGTTCTATAAGTCCTACCAGCTTCAAAAGAGGCTGAAAGAAAATTTAAGATGTTGAAGATAGAAGTTTGAATGGGATCCAGATCCCATTGAGAGCACCAATGAAGCCAAATCTTCCAGGCTGATCTGTAAGCAGACCTGGTACCTGAAGCCCAAGCGTCTGAGAGTAGTTCTCTAGTTGTGAGAGAAAGTGGAGAGACCGGTCTGGAAAACCCGATATCAACCAGGCGATTGGAGTCAATTGATCTGATAGGATTAAAGGGTGAAAGTTGCCAAGAGGGTCCTGGAGGAGATCCGGAATAGAAGGAAGAATGCAAGGGTTATCTATTAATAGATGTAGAAGTTGAGGGAACCACGGTTGAGTCGGCCACCAAGGGGTGATAAGAACCATGGTTGACTTCCGAAGAGAGGTTTGAAGAAGAACTCTTGGAATACGATTGAAAGGAGGAAATGTGTAAAGTTTGTCTGGAGGCCAAAATTGAAGGAAGGCATCCACTCCTAAGGCTTCTGGATCTGGTCTCCAGCTGAAAAACCAAGGGATTTGACAATTGAGATGAAAAGCAAACATGTCTAACTGGAGTGGGCCCCATAGTTTTTGATATGTTGAAAAATCATGGGATGAGGTTTCCAATCACTGAAATCTATCAGGAATCATGAGTTCCAGTCTGCGATTGAGTTGGAAATCCCCGTAAGATATTAAAGTGATATGTCTTTCTAAACTAAAGTGCCAGAAATCTTTGGCAATCTCGGCAAGTGCTTTCAAAGTTGTTCCACCAAGATGATTGATATAGTGGACAGCCCAGATGTTGTCCCTATGTAATAAAACACAGCAATGATAGGAATCCTTTGCAAAGCTCTTTAGTGCGAAGGACCCAGCTAAAAGCTCCAGGCAATTGATGTGTAGAGAACATTCGGAAGGAGACCATTTCCCTCCAGCAGAGAGGGAGTCGCAACGCGCTCCCCAACCAATCAGACTGGCGTCTGATTCTATAATGATATCTGGATTTGTGTTGAAAATGGCTTTGCCTTTCCATGATTGAATGTGGGACAACCACCAAAGAAGTTCTTCTCTGGCATCTAGTGATAGACGGACTTCGTCTGAATATCCTAGACCTTCTCTCAATGACGAATCTTTAGACGTTGAAGGGCTCGATAATGAAGAGGAGCCAGAAAAATAGCTTGAATGGATGCCGAAAGAAGACCCACAATCCGATCATTAGTCCTCAGAGAAATAATTTCTTTGTGAAGAACTTGGGGAATTTCTTTTTGGATAGTTTTCAGTCTCCTGGGAGGAAGACTCAAAGTGGTCAATCTGGTGTTGATCAGAAAACCTAAAAATTCCATCTCTTGAGATAGGAGAAGGACAGATTTTTTGTGATTGATTAGAAAACCTAGATTGGTAAGGAGAGCCAGAGTCAAATCTCTTTGGGAGAGGAGAGATTCGGATTGTGCCATGAGGAACAACGATTGGTTTGATTTTGGGAAGAAGGATGGATTGGAACAGTTAAATAAGCATCCTTTAGATCTATCTTGACCAACCAATCATTTTTTAACAGTATGTCTCTCAAAAGATGGATACCCTCCATCTTAAAATGTCTGTACACGACAAAATTGTTGAGTAGTCTTAGGTTGATAACAGGTCTGTGACCTCCGTCTTTCTTTTTCACAAGAAAAAGATTGCTGACAAAACCTGGAGAATTTAGAGGGACAGGTATGATGGCTTCTTTTTGTAATAAGATCTTCCTCTTCTGAATTGATCAGTTTTTGATCTATTGAGGAGAATTCGATGGGATGAGGGAAAGAATGTTGAATGGGTAGAGATACGAACTCTATTTTGAAGCCTGATACAGTATTTAGTATCCAAGAGTCGGAAGTACTCATAGTCCAATTTGTCAAAAAATGGATGATTCTTCCGCCTAATGGAAAGTTTTTGGAAGAAAGAGGAGGACTTACCTGAAGATGATCTTGTTCGTGAGATGGAGCCATGTAGGGTTGTAGGAATGAATGGTAGGAACCTCTGGTAGGTTGTCTAGGTGGTAGAGAAGACCTTAAGGGAGGTCTGTGCTTTGTTGCTAGAGGAAAATAGTCCCACGTATTTCCTCATATCATGTATAAATTCTTCCCCAAACAATAGGCCTTCTGTGGGACAAGGAGGATCATTGGAGGCCAAATTCGTAAGCTGGGGGTCAACCCTCATAAGGATTGAGCGTTTGCGCTCAGTAGATAGGGCTGTGTCCGCATTGTCCAAGAAGCACACTGCACGTTGTGCCCAACCTTTTAGGACCTCCGTATCAAAGGGTCTATCATTGGTAGAAGAGTCTTCCACCAAGTCCAGGATTTTAGACAGCGGACCAAGAATGTCAAGGAGTTTATCCTGACAGGCCCTAAAACTTCTGTCAATCCCTTTTTTAGGGTTCTTGACAGACTTCATAAAAATTTATTGAGGACAGGGTCAATCTCAGGAGTTGTTGAAGAGCAATGAGGGAGAGTAGGCCTCGGACATTCTGCTCTGAGTTTACTACATGTAGTCTCAGCTAAACTCTTTTTAACCTTTTGAGAAAGGAACTTAGCCACAACAGGTTTAAGGAGTTATTTCCTGGATCTGGGGTGTTGGATCAAGGACAGGTCAAAGTATTTGGTGTCAGAGTCCATTAAGTTCACCGCTTTCATTCGAAATTAATTCATATTCATCCAAGGCATCATCCGGATGAGAATCAGCGGAGTCATCAGAATTAGACTCGTTAAACGAGTTGGGTTTGGACCGATTTACGGTCTTTTTAGCCCTTTTGACATTAACTACCTCCTGGGTGGAGGGTCTTTTATGTGCCAGTGCAACATTGTTAGGATGACCTAGTAAAGGTCTATTATCATGAGAATTACCTTGGCGAACCCCTTTGGAATGTTTCTTAGGTGGAACACTGCCGTCATGGCAGTGATGCCTTTTTGAAGTGGCTTTTTTGTGGGTATTGAATCCTATAGCCAATTTTGAAACAGAAGTTTACAATGATCAATATTGGTCAGAAGGAGTAGAAACAGTGGGATTATTTTGGCCAGAGTGTGCTAAGACCATTGACATGCATTGTGATACAGTGGTCCCTCAACATATGATGGTAATTTGTTCCAAACGACCCATCGTTTGTCGAATCCATTGTATGTTGAGGGATCCGTGCAATGTAAAGTATAGGAAGCTGTACTCACCTTTCCCCGCCGCTCTGGACCAGGTCCTCCCGGCTCCCGATGCTGTCCAAGGGGCTCCCGATGCTGTCCCGCTGCTCCGGTGTCTTCTTTGCGATCCTCCGGCTTCTTCCGCATCTTCTGCAGGGTCCGGGCCTCGCTTTCTGGTGAAGTTATTACGCTGCTGCGCCGGCGCGGCGTGCGTAGTGACGTAATAAAGACGCCGGAAAGCGAGGCCCGGACCCCGGACAAGATGCAGAAGACGCCGGAGGATCGCGAAGTGGACCCCGGAGCAGTGGGAATAGGTAAGCGAACCTGCCCGGGATGCTTAAACTGCTATCCGGCAGCAGCTTAAGCATTTTGCTCTGTTGGATAGCAGTTAATGCGATGGCCCCGACATATAAAAGCATTGTATGTCGATGCTGACATCGACATGCGATGGCCTCTGAGAGGCCATCGTATGTCGATTTTATCATATGTCGGAGCCATCGCATGTCGGGGGGGTTACTGTATACTATCTTGTAAAATGGAAACAGCAGATTGAACTGCATTGGGAACTGAACGGGACACAGAGTCGTCCACTAAATCTTTAATATAGTCGTGGGGAACAACCTCAGAAGTTAGGGATTGGGGATACTCACAGAGCCGACCTGAAATAATCTGGATTTTACAACATCTTTATAGCCGGATCTATGTTATCATATTGTAACCTGGTCTTATTAATATGTAATGACTCTGTTTATTATTCTATGTACTTTTATTTTCTTATTCTCAAATATCTGTTTTAGAGAAAAATTCTTTAATTAAAAAAAGTTATAAAAAAAAAAAAGTTAGGGATTGAGGGTGTACATCTCTGGATGTATTTCAAGGGTCCTCAGTAGTCTTCATATTAATTTAATAATAATGAGCCTGGCAAGAAAAAATATATTAATAGGAATATAGGGATATATATATATATATATATATATATATATATATATATATATATATATATATTTTTTTTTTTTTTTTTTTAGTTAAATCAATATGGGCAGTAAAATGTTAAAAATATATAAAAAAAAATTCTAAAAACAGTTTGTTAAACTGTCACAAGATGGCAACGCAAGCCAGGTAATGAAAAGGCAAAAGGCTTTTTAAAAATTGCTAAGGTAATTCACCAATTGGAGACAGTGTGTTGGATACAATGTTGCTGCGTCACAGGACTCCGGCGAATGACTGAGTTCTCGCCTCTGCACAGCAGGTGAAAACCACTCTGCTGCGCAGATCTCGCAAGTGTAATAAAGCACAACAACTATATAGGTCGTGTACACGACCGTCATTCACAATGATCTTCAAGGCATAGAAAATATAAAGTACCACCAGTTAGACCAAAACAATAACTAGTGCTTGAGGTGCCTAAAACAAAGCTTTTAATATTCTTACGTAAAATTTATAAACCAAGATAAAGTGTTTTTACGTGCTCATATAATGATATATGTCCTACAAATCATAGAGCTGTTAAAAAAACATTAAATCAAGGGTGCTCAATTCTTCAACATCAGCACAACCTTAATCGCTTTAGCCTCATTATTGATGAAAAAAGATGGCTAACTCCCCTCACCCGACGAGTTTGTCGCATATTTGGCGACGTCCTCAGGGGTGATGACAAGATATTAGGGGTATGTGAAAAAATGACATATATAGTATAGTAAAACTACCAATGTCCTATATGCTCTCAAAGAAATATAATTTAGACCATATGGGTCCTGTGAAGCCTGCTGTCAGTGGTAGTCCATCCTGTAAAAAAAACGAGAGACATAGAACAACAGCAATTACTAAATGCCCACGTGTCATTCTGTGTATTTATATGTGGGTATAGTGCTGGTCACTCACTATCATTCCACTGGCATACCTGCAAGATAAAAGACAGAGCCCTACTCCGTATCAAAAGCTGCCGTCACCTGCATGAAAAAGGCCGTGCCCCTTGCGAAGCATACTCACGGTTTAGAAGCTTCTGGGAAAGTTTAACAGCAGCGCGCACTCCCGCAGTGGCGAAGAGGCCGGCTGACTTCCAGCCCAGCGTGCTGCCGGAGAAGCCGGCATCTGACGTCTTATACTTCCGGGTACTTACGTCATATCAGACGCGCCCGCTCTGCTTCCCTAGGCGACGCGTCCTTGGTAGTTACACGCCCTCGCCGGATATGTTAACTGTTTGTTACCCAAGTATATTGAGTTGGTATTCTAATGTTGGTCATTTAGATGCATTTTATGACTGGCTAATGATCTCCATGGATTAAACAATGCATTAACAAGTATAGCATCATACAAAAGCTGTAAACATTTTCAATGGACAATATCCAGAGGAATTGTGAGTGAATTTCTATGTCCAGATATTTATTAATTTTGTCTATATATACATAAAGGTACATATAGCCATATACCGAAATGCATATATTAGGGTAGTTTTCAGGAATCATACTTAAATCATGTATGTACTAAGAGCAGAATAATGAATAATCACGTAAAGCATGATGGATACAATTATTTATAACAGTCTCTAATCTGAGCAGTGTCAATAATAATAAGTATAAATTAATACCTCACATCACATGGGCCATGCCTAATGTGGACCAATATATGTATGGAACCTATTTAAAATTTGATGAAAAGGATTAACAGGGCCCTAATTGAAGAGGATCCCTAGTATGCCCTATATATATGGCCCTGAGCCTAGGCGGCTTCACCCATAGGGGGTGGCCCCGCTCAGGAACCTCCTACAGGCCTATATACCTATTGGAGGTCTAACTAGTAAAGACCATCTAAGGTCTCCCCTAACTACCTATATCCTCCAATCAGTTAGCAGATGGCAAAGCCCATATCTAGAGGAAACATGAAAAATTCAACTGATTCAACTCATTGAGACCATGGGGGGGTATAGGTTTTCAGTTTATAGATCCACCTACATTCCTTTTGGAGCAACATGCGATCCAAGTCGCCTCCCCTGGGGGAGCTAAAGATGGTCTCTATACCCCTAAATCTGATGTTAAATAAGTCCTCTTGTTGATGTTCTATCATGTATTGTGCAATAGTAGTGTCCCTTCTATTCCTTATGTCCCCGACATGTTCTATTATTTGTTTTCTCAGATCCCCGAGAGTTTTGCCTACATAATATCGGGGACAGGGGCAATGTGCTATATATAGGACTGCTTTGGAGCTACAATTAATAAATTGTTTAATCTTGAGGCCCTTCCCCTGTTCATTGTCCATCACTTTTTTTAGATTTTTCCATAAAGTCACAAGCCTTACAGTGCCCACATTTGTAACAGCCTATAGGCTGTGTATAATCACTCAACCATGTTCTTGCCGTGTTCCTTTTTGGACGAAAACAATAAACTGATCCTTGACCTTCTGAACTTTGTCCTAACAAGAAATTATTTCCTCTTCGACGGACGCGTGTACCACCAACTTAGGGGTACGGCCATGGAGAGCCCATGTGCCCCCACGTACGCTAATATAGTCCTGGGTTGGTGGGAAGCCACCCACGTGTTCGTTGATGAGAGGGAAAAGTTCAGTGTCCAGGCAGTACTCTGGTCAATGTTCATTGGCAACATTTTCGTCAACTGGAATGGTACTGTTAATGAATTTGAGGAACTATTAGGATCCCTTAACAATAATGAACTGGGTCTCCATTTCACATATGAAGTACAAAAGCAAGAACTGGCCTTCCTGGACATCAAAATATATAAAGATGATGAAGGTGAACTACAGACAACAATATTTAGGAAGAAAACAGCAACCAATAACCTGTTAGTTTGGCAGAGTTGCCGCCCGAATTCATTGAAAAGAGGTATCCCCAAGGGGCAATACCTGCGGCTGAGAAGGAATTGTTCTAGTTTACAGGTATTCAAACAAGAAGCCCGTGATCTGAGAACCAGATTTAGAAACAGGGGGTACCCAGATTATGTGTTACGTTGTGCTTATAAGCACGCACTTATGACTCCAAGAGATGTTCTTCTGAGACCTAATATCAGGGAGGATAGTACTAATGAATTACGGATTGTTGGGACCTTTGATGATGCAGCAGAGGATATTACTGACCAAATAATCATAATTATAATCACTGACCAAACACTGGGATGTGCTCAGGCTGGATAGGGATTTGCTAGATGTAGTGGGAGAGAGACCACTTATTACATACTGTAAAGGTAGGAGTATAGGGGACTCAGTTGTCAGTAGCCATCTTGCCCCAAAAAGGAACATGGCAAGAACATGGTTGAGTGATTATTCACAGCCTATAGGCTGTTACAAATGTGGGCACTGTAAGGCTTGTGACTTTATGGAAACATCTAATAAAATATTAGGCTTTTGGTAATTTTTTAAGGAATTAGCTTTAAGTTCACAGCGGGGGCCATCTTATGATTAGACACCATGAAAGCTTTAGATGATGGGCAATGGGATTATCTATGGCAAGTAATGGATCGAGAAGTGGGGTTTTGGAGAATAAAAAAAAAAGGATCAAGTTATTATATAAACAAACTGTTAGAAATAAGATAAATGGCAAACTATGGGAGGTATTTAATTTGACAAGAGGTATGCCATGAGCCTGAAATACTCATTATAGTTGGATGAGGATGCATAGAGAAGAGTGGAAGAACCCTACGAGACTTAGTCGAAAGAATGTAACCTTTTATAATTAGTCTCTAGAGCTGAGTGATTTGATTTCAAACTCATCTATTAATTTAATTGACTCTAAACACCTATGACCTCTAAGACAGTTTTGGGAGTGTTTGGGTTGGAAGTGGAGCTGGGGTGGGACAGAATTGTGTTCTTATTTAAGATTGAATCTATATGTGTAGGTGATTATCTTTTTATTGATTTCCTCTTTTCATTTGTCTTCCCTTCTCTCTTGTTTGGATTTACATACAGGAGTTTGGGTTTACATACAGGTTGGATTAATGAAATATGGATGGATTAGTTCGGTTTGGCAAGGTCCAGGGCCTGGACCAGGTACCGTATAGGGTGCGGTACCGGGACAACACAGAGAGGAGTGATAGTGTAGCATGTGGTATAGTGTATAGCTTAGGGAACCTGTGCCGTATATTGTGCTGTCATGCAACTTATTGTATGACTTGTAATGACTTCAGTGGAGAACATAGGTAAAAGAAAAACGTCGGCAACTCACCAATTCATCTTTCTTTTTTCTTTTATTGCAAAGACATATTCACAAAATACAAAATAGTATCGGGGGGTGGACTAGTCCAAGGGGGGGTATAGGTGGGCGACAGCAGCCATTGTTTCAGTGCTTCGTCGGGCCGGAGAAAGCTGAACTAATTTCTGCAGGCTTAAGTCAGCAACTGCCGAGCCGAGAAGTTTGTGATGAATCGAATTACTGTAACTTCGCTCATCACTAGTTGCTGACTTTAGCCTGCATAGATTAGTTCAGCTTTCAGGTGCTCCGGTGGGCAGGAAAAGATGGATACAGTCCTAGGAGAGAGTCTCCTAGGACTGTATCCACCTTTTCCAGCACACCGGAGCACCTGAAAGCTGAACTAATTTATGCAGGCTAAAGTCAGCAAACACCGAGCCGCGAGGTTCCTGACAAATCGAATCACCGTAACTTCGCTTATCTCTAGTCATGAGGTCTGCACAAACATTTTACATTTACAAAGTATACTGCCTAATTGCATGCTCTATAACTGTAATGCAGCTATGCATGCTTTATATAACTAATGCAGCTATGCATGCTATATATAACTCTAATGCAGCCATGTGAAACTATATGGTCCCAGGACAGAAGAAAAACTGCATTTTGTGCCAAAAACTAAGATTTTTACATGTTTACAGCTTTGCGACCAAAGTTCATGTTTTAATATAGCCCTAAAGCAGCCATGTGAACCCATGTGGTCCCAATACACAAGAAATAAGTTTATAAGATGACCAATAAGAAACAATTTTGCAAATAAATAATAGTTTAGCACCTTGTATTGCTTGTCACTGTGCATGAATATTCAATACCCCCACTCCTCCCTTCAGAATTTCGGTCCATTTCTTTGTTGTCGGGACCAAAGAGCCCTGGATACCAGGGTTCATTTTCAAAATTAAAAAGAGACAGATACCTCTATTGGCCATTTTTAAACATTTATTTCACTTCTTTAGCAATAATATTTTTTTTATGAAGTATATTAGGAAAATGCTTAGTATTTAAGGAAGTATTTAATGGAAAAAAAAGTTGTTTCCAATGACAGTAACGCTTTAAGTTAAGTTGATTTAGTCAAACATTACATGTGGATGTAAAATACTTATTGTGAACTCTTTACACCCTGTTCATTTAGGGAGATTTATCACAACCTGTACAGGAAAAGTTGACCAGTTGCCAATAGCAACCAATCAGACTGCTTTTTTTCATTTTTCAGAGGCCCTTTTAAAAATGAAAGAAGCAATCTGATCGGTTTCTATAGGCAACTGGTTAAAGGGGTATTTCAGGAATTTTTTTATTTGACTATGCTACAGGGGCTGTAAAGTTAGTGTAGTTCACAATATAGTGTCTGTACTAGAGATAAGCGAACTTACAGTAAATTTGATTCGTCACGAACTTCTCGGCTCGGCACTTGATGACTTATCCTGCATAAATGAGTTCAGCTTTCAGGTGCTCCCGTGGGCTGGAAAAGGTGGATACAGTCCTAGGAGACTCTTTCCTAGGAATGTATCCACCTTTTCCTGCCCACCGGAGCACCTGAAAGCTGAACCAATTTATGCAGGATAAGTCATCAACTGCCGAGCCGGGAAGTTCGTGACGAATCAAATTTACTGTAGGTTCGCTCATCTCTAGTCTCTACCTGTGTGTGATGGTTTTCTCACAATTCTTCCATTTCGCAAAAAGCTAGCCACAGTATTATGGTAATCTCACAACATAGCCATTTAGCCTCAAGACAAGCGCAGATCCTTCCTAAGCATGTCCATTACTGTCTGCCAGGTACGTACTAAAATCACCTTATGGTGGATAACCCCTTTAACTTTTCCTCTGCACAGATTTTGATAAATCTCCCCTATTCTATCAAAAAATCACAATAGCATTGTTCTTGGTTGCTCTGTTATGAGAAACATTGAGGACTTAGAGTGGTATTCTGAAGGGGAAAAAAAAGTTTTCAAATCAACTGCTGCTAGAAAGTTAAAAATGTGTAAATTATTTCTATATAAGAATCTTAAACCTTTGCGTACTTATCAGCTGCTGTATGCTCCAGAGAAAGCTGTGTAGCTCTTTCTAGTCTGACCACATTGTTCTCTGATGCCACCTCTGTTCATGTCAGGAACTGTTCAGAGCAGGAGAGGTTTTCTATAGGGATTTGCTCCCACTCTGGACAGTCCTTGACATGGACAGAGGTGGTAGCAGAGGGCAATGTAGTATGTTTGTAGTATACCACAGTTGATAAGTACTGGAAGGTTTAAGATTTTTATATAAACATAATTTACCTGTATACATAATCTATCTGTATACCTGGCCCCAGTTGATTTGAAAACCATTTTTTTTTTCTCCAGAGATTCTCCCAAGTTCTCCCAAGTTAATCCTTTGCTGAGTTACAACATGACAAAATTCAATACCCATGAACAGATAGCCTTGACAAATTCTTATAATACATGTTTCAAAGATTTGTACAAATTTGAAACACGTGTTCTTAATAAAGGAAGCAATGCAAAAAAATACAATTCTTACAGAGATCATATGTAGGTAGAATGAGGCATTTAGAAAAAATGTGTATTGTATGGTTGAATCAAAATGCCTTTATGCAAAAGTAATGATGACGTGGGTGGAAACTCTGGATCAACAAGTACATTGCTGCTGGTGTGGGTTGTACTCATTTCTAAAGATTACATTGATTTAGAACAAAATTTCCAGACACCTAGTGCAAGTGACCTCGACTGTAGTAAAAGTTCTCAAATTTATTTTTATTTGCTTTCAGAGCATGTTTTTGGTTTTGTATAATAATTTTTTTAAATGTTAGTTTTAGTGCAATTTAAATGAATGTAAAAAAAAGGATTGATTAAAAATAAATCATGTATTCTGTCTTGCTGCACAAATTCAGGTATCCTTATAGCCATTAGATGCTGCACAATAACATTTAGGGAATGTTTTATCAGTTTCAATGTAAGTCAGCCATATAACATGGTGGAAAGATGTATATTTACTTCCAAAATGAAAATTTTATCTAAACACTTTATTATATGGTATGTCCTTATGTCTTTTACTGCTCATATAGCAAAATTGCTATTAAAAAGTGAACTTTGTAAAACAGATATTGGAAAAAAAGTAATACCCATCCCATTTTAATTTAATTTTGTTTATCACACAAATAGAGAAACAGAACATGGTCGCACATCCACAATTTGTACTATGATCTGATTGCTTTTCCATATTTTAAAAACTAACAGGTTGTTAGTGTACCTTTTGATCAAAATGGGCATTTTTAATCAGCAGGATTTCCTCCTAGCATTCTCCTAGCCCTCTGGCAGGGAGCAAAAGATAGGTTTTCACACTGTTGTGGTACTTTGTGCCAGACGTTGTTGCTGTAATGCTTTGTCTGGTGGGTCTGCCTGGCCTCTTGGTCATTCCCTCTGTGAGCTTGGTGTTGTGACAGTGGTGTCTCCATCCAGCACTACGCCAATGTTTGTTTAGGGACCCTCTCTTATTAGGTTGCCTTGATGCGGCAAGTGGGCTTACATGTTTTGATCAAAAGGTACACCAACAACCTGTTGGATTTTAAATTATGCTGAGAAGCAGTTAGATCATAGGGCAAGTTCTATTTCTCTATTTTTTTTTTTTGTTCAATTTTGTTTGTGTTTATCAGGGCCTTAAATAAGTTTATTCCATGATGCGTAGTTGATCAACGTGGCCATTTTCACTTTACCACAGTCACAAATGTATATGCCTGAATATTCCCTCTCTGTGCCTGTGTGCTTAGAAGAGTGCACACTGATGCAGCCAAATGTCGGAAAGGATGGGTTGTTGGCATTTTTACTCATAGTTACATAGTTACATAGTTAGTACGGTCGAAAAAAGACATATGTCCATCAAGTTCAACCAGGGAATTGAAGGGTAGGGGTGTGATGCGATATTGGGGAAGGGATGGGATTTTATATTTCTTCATAAGCATTAATGTTATTTTGTTCCAGGAATGTATCTAATCCGGTTTTAAAGCTGTTAATTTTTCCTGCTGTGACCAGTTCCTGAGGTAGACTGTTCCATAAGTTCACAGTTCTCATGGTAAAGAAGGCGTGTCGCCCTTTGAGACTAAACTTTTTCTTCTCCAGACGGAGGGAGTGCCCCCTCGTCCTTTGGGGGGTTTAACCTGGAACAGTTTTTCTCCATATTTTTTGTATGGGCCATTAATATACTTATATACGTTTACCATATTCCCCTTAAACGTCTCTTCTCAAGACTAAACAATTGTAACTCATTTAATTGCTCCTCATAGCTAAGATGTTCCATGCCCCATATTATTTTAGTTGCGCGTCTCTGCACCCTTTCCAGCTCCACAGTGTCCCTTTTATGGACAGGTGACCAAAACTGAACAGCATATTCCAGGTGAGGCCATACCAATGCTTTATAAAGGGGGAGTATTATGTCCCTGTCCCTTGAGTCCATGCCTCTTTTGATACATGACAATATCCTGCTGGCTTTGGAAGCAGCAGCCTGACATTGCATGCTATTCTGTAGTCTGTGATCTACAAGTACACCCAGATCCTTCTCTACCAGTGACTCTGCCAGTTTAATCACCCCTAAGACATACGACGCATGTAGGTTATTAGTACCCAGATGCATAACTTTACATTTATCCACATTGAACCTCATTTGCCAAGTGGATGCTCAGACACTTAGTCTATCCAAGTCATCTTGTAACCTATACACCTCCTCTATAGACTGTACCATGCTACAAAGCTTGGTGTCATCTGCAAAGAAAGAAACAGAGCTGTAAATGCCATCCTCTATATCATTGATAAATAAATTAAACAGCAGTGGTCCCAGTACAGAACCTTGGGGTACACCACTAATTACCGGGGACCAATCAAAGTACGAATCATTGACCACCACTCTCTGGGTACGATCCATGAGCCAGTGTTCAATCCAGTTACAAACTAAAATTTCCAAACCCAAAGACCTTAACTTACCTGTCAGACGTCTATGAGGGACAGTATCAAACGCTTTAGCAAAATCCAGAAACACTATATCCACAGCCATTCCTCTGTCAAGGCTTCTACTCACCTCTTCATAAAAGCAAATTAGATTGGTTTGACAACTTCTATCCTTAGTAAACCCATGCTGGTTATCACTTATAATACTATTATCCCCTATGTATTCTGTATGTAATCCCTTATAAGTCCTTCAAACATTTTACCCACAATGCACGTTAAACTTACCGGTCTATAGTTTCCTGGGGAAGCCCTAGAGCCCTTTTTGAAGATTGGCACCACATTCGCCTTGCGCCAGTCCCTTGGCACAATACCAGACACCAGAGAATCTCTAAATATCATGAACAGGGGTACAGATATTACTGAACTTACCTCTCTAAGAACTCTTGGGTGCAATCCATCTGGCCCTCTAGATTTGCTTACATTTATATTACTTAACTTACCTTGTACCATCTCTGCATTAAGCCAGTTCAGTACATTACATGATGTGTTACCAGCACTGACCTGTCCAATGTCAGCTCCTCCTTCTTCCCTAGTATATACAGAACTAAAGAACCCATTCAGTAGCTCCTCTTTCTCTTTATCGCCTGTGACAACCTCCCCATTATCATTATTAAGGGGTCCTGCATTTATATATCTAAAAAAATATTTAGGATTAGTTTTGCTTTCTTTCGCCACCTGTCTCTCATTTTGAATTTTTGCTGTTTTTATTAAATTTTTACAGATTTTATTAAGCTCTTTGTACTGTTTAAATGTTATAGCTGTGTCTGTGCAGCGCCCTATTCCTGCAAAATGTGTCTGCCTCCAAATTTATGCGGTAATGGAGCACAGTACTGACACAGATGAAGCTCAAAGAAATATTGGCTCCTTGTTCCTTCTGTCATCTGGCTGTGTGCTTCGCTCCTACATGCACAAAGAGGAAATATTTTGGCTTATTGTATTGTAGTGTGAAATATTATTATAAATATAAGTAGCATCCAGTAGCCCATTATAATGAAAGCTACCACCCCAATTAGTGACAGTGTCAGGTGAATGGCTGTGGTCAGTCCTCTGCTCTGTATGACACAACCCGTCCTCCTGCTCTGTGCTATGATTGATTGTGTCTGTAGAAAAGTGAATGTGGCTAGCTTGAATAAACTTTGTATTATGCCTAGACAAAGCAATCAAGAAAAGATAATAAAAGGTATTTAGTAATACCTTTTTACCCTAACGCACATGACAGCACCCCTGGAGAGGACATCCTACTGCAGGACAGAAAACCTGAGGATACAAAATTAGGACATACCTCTCAACATCATAGGTTTGGTTTCCTGTCCTACGGATAGGGAGCCTGGAGAGTGGTCTCCCTGAAGATTTGGCACGCTTTAACCGCCGAGCTGCCGGTCCCCTGTACACAACTTGATAGTGGGGCTCCCCGGAAGGCATAAGTCCCCTCTCTTGGAGCAGCCATAAGCCTGGTGAAGGTCTTCCAGGTCTCCCTCAGGAGGGTCTGCTGTGAGAAAAGTGCGGGCTAGGGTACTCTCCTATCTCATCTTCCAGGTTCTGGTCACACGGTCCACCTGCGCCCAGGCGCTGGCTCTGACGACATCTGGCCGGGACATGTCGCTTTAAGGACCTGGTCACAGATCCAAAAAGGCGCAGGAATGCCAGATTGGTCATCTGAGGCTTCATTGGCATCTGAAAGGCTGTGAGACCACATAGAGCCAGTTCTGTTGGCAGTAGCAGTAGCATCTCACATGAAAACCACCATTCCTGCCAGGATGTCTGAGCCTACAGAAAAAGGATTTGAACCCACCAATACCAGCAGCTACAGCCCAGTCCTTAATATGCGACCTGCATTTTGAGACAATTCCAAATTATTATTCTATATAATGGGGGCTCCACACTAGGGGGTAAAACTCAATATAAGGCCTCTCCAAAACACACAACAGTGTGCAGAATGCAGGAGACCCTTGGATCCCTCTTATAAGCGTTTGCCCCACTTGTGTGGATATCATGGTGGCGCAGGAGTCAACAGCCCTAGTGAGCTCTTACGGGGTCATTATTAATCTGAAGTTGCTCAACAAAGCCCTAATCTTCGACAGATCAACCCTATTGTGTCATAGTATTGATAGACCTAGAAGATGCGTACTACCACTTCCCTATTCACAGTCACACCAAAAATGTCTGTGGATAGCAGTCTTCATAGGGGCCAGATTGGTCTATCTCCAGTACAGGGCCCTGCCCTTCTGGGTGTTCCAGATCTCAACAAAGGTAGATGGCGGCCTTCATACGGACAAAAGATATGCTATTAATCCCTTACTTGGACGACTTCCTTGTCATTGCCCAGTCCACCATCCTTCTTCAGCTACACCTTCATTCAGTTTGTTCTATCCTAGAATCCCTGGGTGGAATTTAAACCTAAAATAATCCACCTTTACTCCCTCCAGGCAGTTAAAATTTTTAGGAATTTTACTGGACTCCGCCATATTTTTACCTGACCATTAATAAAACAACTTCTGGTAAAGAACTGAGTAGTGGAGTTGTTCTGGGAAGCCATGTCAGTCTTACACCTAATGACTTCTTATATCATGGTGGTGAAATCGGCTCAGTTCAGGTCCAGGATACTTCAAGTGGACATCCTTTATTCTCTCAGTTAAGGGGGAAGAGAACAAAGTAGTGGACTTTCTCCTAAAGGAAGAAGTTCAACCAATAAAAATGGTCCCTGAATTCAGACATTTTTTGACCTGATCAGAGAAAATTTTTGAGGTCTCTTAGTAAACTTGTTCACTTCAAGGGAAAACAGCTGACTCGTGTCTCAGTTGCAATGACAGGAACCGTGTCATCACTAGTTCTACAGGAATGGGTGGGTGGAATGGCTGGGAGGTGATGATAATAGTTTTAATGGTGTTTAATGGTGTTCCCATTGCTTATGGCAAATTTTTAGAATTAACATATATACATTTTGAGTCATATCTTAAAGTCTACACAAAATGGATTAAGAGAAGCATTGTTAGAAACCAGGTCATCCTTCCTATAAGACTGTATATTCAGGTTAGTGTGAGGAATCCTCCTGTTAATTTTTATTTAACAGCAGATTACCAGGAAGTAATCCATATTATTATTATTTTTTTTTCGTTAACACTAATGTAATCAGATAAACTGAAGGATTGGGGTTTAACCCCATGATGTACCGGTAAAAAAAAAACATGATGTACCGGTACGTCATGGATCGTGTGAGGGGAATATGGCATGGGTCCACGTGATAACCTGCAGATGCCCGCTGCTGTCAGCAGATGACATCTGCTGGTAATGACTGACTTCGGAGGTGGTTCTGATTTCCTTCATCTAAATGGGTTAATGCCGTGATCAATAGCGATCACAAACCCTAAATGCTGGTATTTGCTGGTGTCTAGTGGCCCTAATATAAATGTGATCAAAAAGTCTCATACGCAAAAATGGTATGCTAAAAATCATAACTCATGGTGCAAAAAATAAACCCAGAAAAAAATAACAAAGCTCCATAGGTGGAAAAATAAAAAATACTTATGGGGGTCAGAACATGGCATTGAACAAACTTTATTTTTATTTTTCAAATTTTCAGTTTTTTTTTTTTAACCATTAAAACAAAGCACAAATTATCCAAGTTTGCTATCATTGGAATCCTACTTACCCGTTCAGCTGATGGGTGAGATTATACAGTCGGGGGGTGTATTAGGCATACAAGCCCCTTAGTGTAATATATTCACATCCCCTGACTGTATAATCTCTACCATCACCCAATATTCACTTCAGTCGTGGCCGTAAATGTTAGCACCCCTGAATTTTTTCAAGAAAATTTTGTAATTCTCACAGAAAAGGATT
This sequence comes from Hyla sarda, assembly GCF_029499605.1. Classification (NCBI taxonomy): domain Eukaryota; kingdom Metazoa; phylum Chordata; class Amphibia; order Anura; family Hylidae; genus Hyla; species Hyla sarda. The sequence continues at coordinate 345,067,666 of NC_079192.1, read as the reverse complement.
GCAGTAACACATGTTTTGCTATACACATGTTTATCCCTTTGTGTGTATTGGAACTAAAAAAAAAAAGAGAGGAAAAAAAGCAAATTGGCATTGCCCAGTACTGTACACAGTATGCTATGTGTGGTCTGACTAGTGATTTGTACAGCGGTAGAAATATTTCCTTGTCGTGGGCATCTATGCCCCTATTGATGCACCCCATGATTTTATTAGCCTTGGCAGCAGCTGCCCGACACTGGTCACTACAGCAAAATTTACTGTTAACTAAGACTCCTAAGTCCTTTTCCATGTCAGTAGTCCCAAGTGTTCTCCCATTTAATACATAATCCCAGCCCGTTTTTTTCTTCCCCATGTGCATTACCTTACATTTATCAGTGTTGAACCTCATCTGCCACTTCCGAGCCCAAACCTCCTACCTATCCAGATCCATTTGTAACAGTGCACTGTCCTCTATAGTGTTTACCACTTTACAGAGTTTAGTGTCCTCTGCAAAGATTGCTACTTTACTATTCAACCCCTCTGCAAGGTCATTAATGAATATATCAAATAGCACAGGACCCAAGACGAACCCCTGTGGTACCCCACTAGTAACAGTCACCCAATCAGAATAAGTACCAGTGCACCAGAAGAGCACTTTACATCCACATATGGGGTATTTACATACTCAAAAGAAATGGGGTTACAAATTTTGGGAGGCTTTTTCTCCTATTACCCCTTGTGGAAAAAAATTTGGGGTAACACCAGCATTTTAGTGAAAAAATCAATTTTTTTATTTTCACGTCCAACTTTAGCGGAAATTTGTCAAACACCTGTGGGGTGTTAAGGCCCACTGTACCCTTATTACGTTCCTTGAGGGGTGTAGTTTCCAAAATATATTGCCATGTGTTTTTTTTTTTTTGCTGTTCTGGCCCATAGGGGCTTCCTAAAAGTGACATGCCCCCCAAAAACCATTTCAGCAAAATTTGCTTTCCAAAAGCCAAATGTTCCATTCTGAGCATTGACGTCCACACATGGGGTATTTCCATACCTTCCATACCGTTCCTTGATGGGTGTAGTTTCCAAAATACTATGCCATGTATTTTTTTTTTTTTTTTTGTTGCTGTTCTGGCACCATAGAGGCTTCCTAAATGTGACATGCCCCCCAAAAACCATTTCAGAAAACTCTACAAAATCCCATTGTCCCTCCCTCCCATCTGAGCCCTCTAGTGCACCCACAGAGCATTTTTTTGTTCACAGAAGTTACACATTTTGGGGGGCTTTTTCTCCTTTCACCCCTTGTAAAAATTCAAAAACTGGGTCTACAAGAACATATTAGTGTAAAAAAATCGAGACTTTGAATTTTCTCCTTCACTTTGCTGCTATTCCTGTGAAACGGGGACTCCGGTCGGTTCACTTTTTACCTGTATCCAGTTTTGTGACCAGACCTAGAACCATAGTATACCGTAGCCCCATAGCCCTTGACAAAGCTGACTCGTTCAGCGTAACATTGGGGGGGGGGGGGGGGGGGCTAGCTTATGATTTTATCCAGCGGATAGGCAGTGACTAATAATACATACAAAGTCTGACACACAAGTGTACAGATTCAGTACACATAATACTTACAAATAAGTGTCAGTTCTAATAGAGAATATAGGAGAGGCTACCCTCTCTCTTTCTCCTTGACCTATTGATATAGCAAATCATTTTAAGTGTATGTCATTAGGGTATATATGTATTTAAATTTTAATATGGGCATCTAATAAAATATCACATTTTACGGGGGGGTTCTAGTAAGGGTTATCCCCGCAAGGGGTTTCACCCCTTTTTATTTTTTTTTTATTTTTTTATTCGTTTTTATTGGGTTTTTCAAGAAAAGTACAAACCAGCCAGGTATACCCGCCAACCGTTGTGATACTGTAACAATAGTACACAATAATATAACATTAAAACAGTGAAATCAACATTGGTGAATAATCACTTATTATCTTATCATTATTATGACATGGACTATTAGATAAACATCATACTGAAAAGTAGCTTTTGCAAGGCTGTGAATTATTATAATAGTATTCTCTATAGGTACATAGATATAGTTGTTTCTGGCCTATTAGTAAGTGTTGTCATATCACACTACAGAGTTGGATTGTGTCTTCTGGCCGTACGGAGATACCAGCCAGTAGTGCCACTTAGAGAGGTATTTATGGTAAGTGTCATTCCCAAAATAAATAATTTTCTCATATGTACATGTAAGTCCAATTGCCGCAAGTAAATCTTCTGAGTTCGGGACTTCGGCTAATTTCCAATTTCGAAGTAATACAGTTTTAGCAATTGCACATATTATACAAGTCAATGCCCTTCCTTTTAGAGGAATATTATCCACCCCTATCAAGAGAAGTACCAATTGGGGAGACCATAAGGTTGGCCAGGGGAATATTTCTCTCAACAGTTTCTTACAATGCAACCAGTACTGTTGAATGCTAGGACACCTCCACAATACATGCAGGAGAGACCCTCTGCAACCACAGCCCCTCCAGCAGTTATAAGAAATCGATGGGTATATAAGGGCCAAACGATCTGGGGTGTAATACCATCTCAAAGTCGTTTTCATAACCGACTCAACATGTGAAGAACATTTTAAGTATAAGCGTGACATTTTAAAGGCTCCCTGCCATTCCTCTGCAGTAAATGAGGATTGTAGGTCCCTCTCCCAGCTTCTAAGCGGGTGGGATTTTACAAAGGAGGTATGGTATATTAAGGCATTATAGAACGGCTTAAGGCCCCTGTGGGCTCGTGTTATATATAGGAAGGCAAGTCTATCCATCCTGAGACCCGACAATGACATCCCCTGCAATAAATAGCGTATTTGTAAGTATTTAAAGAAGTCAGTAGCAGGTAGGGAGAATTTAGTACAAATGTCCTGGAAGGGTAATAGTGTATTGTTGAGAAAAATATCTGCTATTGAAACTATACCACTTGCTATCCAACCACTCATGTCAGATATTTTGTGAAATGAATGCCATGACCCAAGTGCTGCTGTCACCGTTGGACCCAGGCCTCTAGGTAAAGGTAAGTTCCAAAACGATAAGTATAGTAGGTCCTTCAACACATAAGGTGATGCTAAGGACTGTTCAAGATGTATCCAAGGTATGTCACTATCAGGTTGTACCCACCCCTTAAGCATAGATACTAGTGTCGCTATGTAATATAGTTTTAGGTCTGGCATAGCCAATCCTCCTGTGTCTCTAGTTTTTGTCATAATATGTCGTGCTATTCGTGGTTTCTTATAACCCCAGACAAACTGAGAAAGAATTGAGTGGGCCTCTGTGAAGAATTTGTCTGTCAGAGCAACAGGCAGGGTGCGATACAAATACAAAAATTTCGGGAGGACAAACATTTTAAAAGTGGCTATTCTGCCGGTCCATGAAATCTCACTTTTAGAGAAATCTTCCAACTCCTTCTGCACTTCCTCCAAGAGGGAATCATAGTTTAGTTTGTATATTAAGGATGGAGATGCTGCTAATGTAGTGCCCAGATAATCAATCCCCTTATCTCTCCAGTCAAAATGGTATGTGGATTTAAAAAGGGCAATTTGTTGTGGGGACATTAATTGGGAAGGCCTGGGTCTTAGATGAGTTTAAATGGTAGTAGGAGAGTATACCATAGTTGGAAATTATTTCCATTACTGCTTCCAACGACTTCTCTGGATCTGTTAGGGACAGAAAAACATTGTCTGCATAGAGAGAAATAGTATGTGTCCTTCCCCCTATTTCCACCCCTCTAATCGGCGCATCCCTTCGTATCGCTTGAGCCAAAGGCTCCATGGCCAACACAAATATGAGGGGGGACAGGGGGCACCCCTGTCTAGTTGCGTTTGTTAGGGAAAAACTATCTGATAATGCCCCATTCACAAAGGTCTTAGCCGTAGGATTATGACACAGCGACTCTATGGCCGTCACAATTGACCCCTCAAACCCCATATGTTGCAGGACGGAGAAGGCGAACGACCACCGAAGGCGGTTGAACGCCTTCTCCGGGTCTAGGGCCAAAGTCAACATGGGTGTCCCTTTAACGGAAACATGGTGTAGTACTCCCAGCATCCTTCTGGTGTTGAAATATGTTTGTCTGGATGGGACAAATCCCGCTCGGTCCACATGGACCAGATGAGGAAGTATATTAGCTATACGGGACGCTAATATTTTTGCGTAGATTTTTATGTCCTGGTTAAGCAATGAGATAGGCCTAAAATTTTGGGGCACATCAGGGGTCCTTCCAGGTTTGGGTAAGGTAATAATTAACACTTGGGAATTTTCAGCTGGAAAGGTACCAGTTTCTAGCGCTGCTTGAAAAAAATCTCTCAAATATGGCGAAAGGATGACCCTAAATTGTTTATAATAATGACTGGCAAACCCGTCAGGCCCCGGAGCTTTATCTTTTGGGAGGGATTTTATTGTTGTTTCTACTTCAGATAGTGTAATAAGTAAGTTAAGTAGATTTAATTGTGCCTGTGTTAATTTAGGAAGGTCCAAGGATGACAAGAAGGAATTAGTTTCTGCTTCTAAATTTGGCGGGGTAGATATAGAATCTCTAAGATTGTAGAGGTGGGAATAGTAATATTGAAACCCATTTGCTATATCCTTTGGTTAGTTTGCGGATGAATGATATATGGGAGTCTGCTTTTTAGTTGCCGCGATTTAAGACGTGCTGCAAGTAGTTTCCCTGCCTTGTTATTCTGTGAGTAATAAGTTGCTTTGGTTTTACGAAAGGCACGTTCATAAGACTCTAATAGCAGGCCCCTGAGTTCCAGCCTTTGGTTCCTAAGGGAATCTGCTAAAGTAGAGGAGGGTGAGGATTTATTTTTAGATTCTGTCTCCTGGATGGAACGCAGCAAGTCTGCAATATGTTTTTCTTTTTGTTTCTTTAGTATCGCACCCTGCTTGATGAAAGAGCCTCTAATGCTAGCCTTGTGTGCATTCCATAGTATACTGGGGTTAGGCGAAAAAGGTGCATTATATTGGAAAAACTCAGTCAGATCTGAATTAATCTTTTCCCTGTGCTGTGGTATAGAGAGTAGGTAGGAATTACTTCTCCAAATATACGTCTGGGTGGAATCATACTGCTCTGATATTGTTAAAGTTATAGCTGCATGATCTGTCCATTTGATCAAACCTATGGAAGATTCCTTCGCCAGTGACAACAGGGATCTGTCAATCAGTATAAGGTCTATATGGGAGTAGACATTGTGTACCCCAGAATGGAATGTGTAATCACGCTCCCCACCATGATGTATACGCCATATGTCATAATACTCCTCCTTCCACAGAGACGTCGCTAAGGATGGGAAGGATCTTATCACATGTGAAGTAGTATCTACCTGCGGATCAACAGTCAAGTTATAGTCTCCACACTTAATCACATGACCCTGTCTCACTGATCTAACTCTCCGAGCCACTCTACGAAAGAAGGACAGTTGTGCTGTATTGGGGGCATATAGCGATACAATTGTATATCTAACATTGTTAAGGGAGCATATCAATATATAGAACCGCCCTAGTGGGTCAACATGGTCTGCTATTTTAGAGAATGCTACTGTGTTTTTAATCAAAATGTCCACCCCTCTTGCTTTAGAATGATAGTGTGAGTGAAAAATATGTGGGAATGCTCTGTGAGACAATCTGACGGCATACTGTTTCAAAAGATGTGTCTCTTGGAGACACAGGACATCACATTTTAACGCTTTCGCCTCCCTCCACAAATGTGCTCTACGCATAGGACTATTTAGGCCATTGGTATTGAGACTAGCAAACTGTAGTATCATTGTATAATAGTAAAAATCATATACATTGTAAAATAGAACAAATCATGTATAAGAGACTTGGCACCTCCCAGCAAGGACGCCTGCCCCTCTATAGGCACAGCAATGCAATCAAATAAATAGTCTGGACATACACCAACAAACAAACATAAAAACAGACACATGAAACAAAAACAAATGGGTAACTGTCCATGCTGCAGCCTATAGCTGCACACACCGGAGAAACGTCAATCCGTTACATAGTTCTGCACCTTATAGCGGAATTCCGCCTGTAAGTCCAGCTTTAGGGAACTGTAGCCCATTCTTCTCTTAGTTTGGATGGAGGTTTGGCAGGTGGATCCGGAATTGCAATTTTCCAAGTGTTAAGGAGCTTCTTTCCTTCCTCTACCGATCTAATGATATTCATTCTTGTAGTGAACTAGCAGACGCCCCGGGAAACCCCACTTGTATGGTATCTTTGCCTGTCTCAGAGCACTTGTAATACAGCGAAGCTGTAAAGTCACTGCTGATAGATCTGCAAATAGTAGTATGCCATGATACAGGGCAGGGAGGCCCCGATTTTTCCAGGAGAAAGTCATGAGAGCTTCTTTCACTCTGAAGAAATGAACCCTCGCCAAAATGTCACGAGGAATAGTATCCGGCAGGTGTCTGGGTCGCGGTACACGATGTGCACGATCTATTTCCAGGTCGCTATCAGAGCATTCAGGCAGGGTGGTTTTAATTAATGCACGCACATAAGCATGTATGTCCTGAGGCTGGACTCTTTCAGGCACTCCTCGTAGCTTAATATTATTTCTCCTGCCTCTGTCTTCAAGATCAGCCATTTTTGCTTTCAGAGTGAGTACTTCATCCTCTGTGTTGTGAGCGTCTATTAAGGTGTTATGGGAGCTTGCAAAGTCCCCAAATTTTCCTTCCACATGATCCACTCTGTTCCCTAGATCTGTTAGGTCAGCTCTTATGAAATTAATCAAAGTTTGCATGTCCAGCAGCATAGATCGGTGCTGCAAGTCAATGTAGACTGGTAGAGCTAATAATGCTGCCTCTCCTGTGTTTCCAGATGTTAAGCTGTCATTTCTAGATAAGGAGAGCTTTGATTTATCTGCTGAGTCTAATCGCACTCTGTCTGAGCGGGCTCTGAGAGGGGGATGAAGCATCTGAGTGCAAGGCCTCCCTGTTACCTCGCTCTGTGTCACTCACCGCTCGGTTCACTGCTTCAGGAGATTCTGATTTGGTGGCATCCCCTTCCTCCAGTGTCTCCTCCCGTGTTGACCCTGTCAGCAAGGTAGGGTCAGAAGTAGATCTGCGTAGTGAATTATTTGCAGGGCTGCGAAGTGAGTCAAGTGAAGGAGTGCGGCACGGTTTCCCTTAGGCCGTGCCCGGCGCCATCTTGGGAGGTCTCCTCTCTCCGCACAAAGTAGAATTTCGATTTCTTTGCCTGCTGTGCAAGTCTCTTCTTTCTCGTGGTAGGCATGCTAGGAATGCTCCGACACCCCAGGGTATATAAATCTTGAAGCTGGATGCTAGAAATGTCGCTTTATAGCGGTGCTAAACCCGGAGCTCAGCACTCACGCGTGCATACAGCCAGGGAGCCAGACCACGCCCCCTCGGGGTTTCACCCCTTAAGGACCAAGCCCATTTTGGCCTTAAGGACCAGAGCGTTTTTTGAACATCTGACCACTGTCAATTTAAACATTAATAACTCTGGAATGCTTTTATCTATCATTCTGATTCCGAGATAGTTTTTTCATGACATATTCTACTTTAACATAGTGGTAACATTCCTTTCTTGGTGAAAAATCCCAAAATGTCATGAAAAAATTTAAAATTTTGCGTTTTTCAATTTTGCGTTTTTATTATTCACATTGAAAATTGAAAATTTTGCGTTTTTCAATTTTGCGTTTTTATTATTCACATATACAATATGTCTACTTTATGTTTGCATCATAAAATTGATGAGTTTTTACTTTTGGAAGACATCAGAGGGCTTCAAAGTTCAGCAGCAATTTTCCAATTTTTCACAAAATTTTCAAATTCGCTATTTTTCAGGGACCAGTTCAGTTTTGAAGTGGATTTGAAGGGTCTTCATATTAGAAATACCCCATAAATGATTCCATTATAAAAACTGCACCCCCCCCCCCCCAAAGTATTCAAAACGACATTCAGTCAGTGTTTTAACCCTTTAGGTGTTTCACAGGAATAGCAGCAAAGTGAAGGAGAAAATTCAAAATCTTCATTTTTTACACTCGCATGTTCTTTTAGACCTAATTTTTGAATTTTTGCAAGGGGTAAAAGAACAAAATTTTTACTTGTATTTGTAGCCCAATTTCTTTTGAGTAAGCACATACCTCTTATGTCTATGTAAAGTGTTCGGCGGGCGCAGTAGAGGGCTCAGAACGGAAGGAGCAACAAGGGGATTTTGGAGAGAACATTTTTCTGAAATGGTTTTTGGGGGCATGTCACCTTCAGGAAGCCCCTATGGTGCCAGAAAAGCAAAAAAAAAAAAAACCACATGGCATACCCTTTTGGAAACTAGACCCCTTGAGGAACGTAACAAGGAATAAAGTGAGCCTTAATACCCCACAGGTGTTTCATGACTTTTGCATATGTAAAAAAAAAAAAATTTTTAATCTAAAATGCTTGGTTTTCCAAAAAGGGTAATAGCAGAAAATACCCCCCCCCCCAAAAAAATTTGAAGCACAATTTCTCCCGATTCAGAAAACGCCCCATATGGGGGTGAAAAGTGCTCTGCTGGCGCACTACAGCTCTCAGAAGAGAAGGAGTCACATTTTGGCTTTTTGGAAGCAAATTTTGCTCTGGGGGCATACCGCATTTAGGAAGCCCCTATGGTGCCAGGACAGCAAAAAAAAAAAACACATGGTATCGCATTTTGGAAACTAGACCCCTTGGGGAACGTAACAAGGGGAAAAGTGAGCCTTAATACCCCACAGGGGTTTCACTACTTTGGCATATATAAAAAAAAAATCTTTTACCTAAAATGCTTTACATGCTAAAAATTTAACATTTTTAAAAAGGGTAATAGCAGAAAATACCCCCCAAAATTTGAAGCCCAATTTCTCCCGATTCAGAAAACACCCCATATGGGCATAAGTGCTCTTTTGGCACACTATAGGTCTCAGAAGAGAAGGAGTCACATTTGGCTTTTTGGAAGTGCTCTGGGGGCATGCCACATTTAGGAAGCCCCTATGGTGTCAGGACAGCAAAAAAAAAAAACAAACACATGGCATACCATTTTGGAAACTAGACCCCTCAGAGAACGTAACAAGGGGTAAAGTGAACCTTAATACCCCACAGGGGTTTCACGACTTTTGTATATGTAAAAAAAAAATCACTAAAATGCTTGTTTTCCCCCAAATTTAGCATTTTTACAAGGGGTTATAGCTGAAAAATCACCCCAAAATTTGAAGCCCCATTTCCCTTGAGCAGGGAAATAACCCATAAAAGGACATAAAATGCTTTGCTGGTGAACTACAGGTCTCAGAAGGGAAGGAGCAAAATTTGGAGAGAGAATTATTTGGGGGGCATGTTTGATTTAGGAAGCCCCTATGGTGCCAGAACAGCGGGAACCTGCTAAGGTATTCATCTGGGGGTATAATGGAATTTTAAGTTTTGTGGGCTTTTTAATTATGCCCATGTTTAACAAAAGAGCGACATTTTTTTTTAGCTCTAGTGGATTGGTTGGCGTCCATCGGTAAGGCTTAGCATAATATGCCTGTGGATTGGCTGCAATGAATTGCTGAGCATACCGGTTGGTTTCCATCAAATTAAGCAACTCTTCTGAAAAGAAGAGCTGAAAAAAATCTGCTTCTTTTAACCCAGTGGTGTCAACACTGATGCCTGCAGTGGCCACGAACTCGGGCAAATGGAGCATAAAGTTTGAAGCTGGAGCCCACTCAGAGAGGGCACTAGGACCTGGCTCAATACTGGTACTAGGACCTGGCCTAAGACAGTGGAAGAAGAGGGCAAATATAGTAACTCTTCTCCCACTATCTAAACCAGAGGAAGATGCCAAGAAGGCATATGCCTCCTCAGTGCTGTACATGCGATGCCTTGACATATTGTATGTACAACAGCAAAACTATATATTTTTTGTATTTTTATTTTTTATAATTATTTTTGTACTTTTTTTTTTTTTTTTTTTTTACGGAAGCAAACGACCAAAATGTAACCGCACTGCGAACAGCAAAACAGTGGTGAACTGTCACCGCTGTCCTAAATCCCTAGAACTAAGCTCGTGGTGTGGAGAGTATAGATAAAAAAATAAAAATAAAAACTGTAACAGCACCACTAGTACTATAAGATGTCACTAATAACTAATATATATTTTATATATTTTTTTCTTTTTTACTTTTTTTTTATAACTACGGAAAAACAAAAAGTGCCACTAAAAGTAAAAAAAAAGACAGCGGCGAAGGTGGTGATGGGATGAAAGGGTGACAGTCACTTCAGGGGCACTGACAGTAATTTATATTATTCTTCACTGTCACTGTTATGGTCAGTGACAGACTTCAATTTCTTCACTGTAGCCTGTTCACAGGTTACAGCAGCAGTTAATGAATGAATGAACAAATGAATTAATGAATCAATCAGCAGCAGGGTACGGGGCACTGTAACACTTCTGGGAACTGAAACTTTTTATTACTGTACTGTACTGTAAAATGTAACTATATTCAGTTGCAGTTACAAGAATCTTCACTGCAGCCTGTCAGATCACACAGGCTGCAGACTTCAGACAGGGAGGACAGCAGCAGGGTAAGGGGCACTGCTGGCAATACTGGGCACTGATGGGCGTTTTCATGGGAAAAGGCATGGGACTCACCCTGGGGGATAGGAATTTGGAGGGGATAGGAAGGAAGGCCTCTTTGATTCTTCCGGACTGTGAAGCGACCGTGGTTCCGGCGGCAAGGGATGTGAAGAGAGGGATACTAGTATAAAAGTAATCCACGTAAAGGTGGTAACCTTTATCTAGCAAAGGGTGCAAAAGGCCCCAAACGATTTTCCCGCTAACACCCAGAGTGGGGGGGACATTCTGGGGGTTCAATACGGGAATCTCGTCCCTCATACACCATAAACTTGCAAGTGTACTCTGGGGTACTCTCCCAAAGTTTTTTCAATACATCGCTTGGTAGGGATGTATTACCGCAAGCTGAGTCTCCCCTTAAAGCTGATGAGAGACTCCTCAATAGCGACCTTCCCTTCCAGGGACATAGGCCTCCCAAAATTTGGCGCCGAAGTGATTGATAACCAGCCTGATTTTATACAGGCGGTCATACGCTGGATCAGTTCGGGGGGGACATGCCCCATAATGAAAACATTTCCGAATGGCCTCGAACCGGGGATGGGTCATGGCCATACTGTAGAGTGGGGTCTGGTAGAGGACGTCCCCGCTCCAGTATTGCCTGACCTTTGGCTTTTTAACTAGGCCCATATGCAGCACGAGGCCCCAAAAGGTCCTAGCTAAAAAGGAGCCCGGGTTTGCGGTGACGAACTGTCACATTGACAAAGTAGTCACTGAAAAAAAAACTGAAATAGTCATTTAAGTGAACCAGACGATGTCAATCTTGATTCCTGACACCAAACTCATGGTGCAAAGGGTCAGGAGCAGAGGAGGTTTGCGGCCTCGCTTGGCAGCGTGTCCGCGGCCTTGGTGGCTCATCATCAGAACTAGATGATGAGGAGGATGAGGAAATAAGGAAGGTAGGGTCTTCCTCGTCCTCTGTGCCGCTTTCAGTGTCGGAGGCAAGTATGGTAAATGCCTCCGCCACTGAAAACACCCTGGGGGCCATTTCCCTACTTTAATGTGTGTGGGAAAAACTTTATAAGTGTATGTGCTGGTGCTGTGTGTGGTGTGGTGCCAGACTACCTCCCTAACCCGCCCTAACCTAACTAAACCTACCCTAAATATAAACTGAAAAGGGGGGAAAAAAACACTTCTAGCGCAAAAAAAGCCCTGCACCAAAAAAAAAGTGTTTACCTAATCAGTGGTGTGCACACTGATTAGTGCTTAGTGGCGGCAGGGAGTGCAGAAGTCAGTGGGGGTTCCGGCCACTCAGCCCAGAACAGTGGCTAGTGGCACGTACAGACCCCCACACAAAATACCCGAAAAATTAAATAAAAAAAAAGCTTAACCCCGAAAAAATGCACCCGCCTTAACCCCCCAAATAAACGCTGACCAGTAATAAGTCCCTGACAGCGGTGGGGTAGGCCGCACACAGAGGTACAGTCTGTCCACACAGCACAGGCCTGCTACTGGTGGCACGGACCGCCTATTTGTGCAAAAAAAAATGAAAAGAAAAGCCGCTATAATCCGAAAAAACACCTGCACCACAAAAAAAAACACTGATCAGTACTACAGGACTGATCAGCGGCGAGTGGACTGTAAGAGGGCACGGCCACACGTTTGGCAAAAAAAAAAAAAAGTCTGCACCCCCCAAAAAAAACACTGGCGCAAACCAAAGTGACCCTGTAGGGCCCGGGGCAGGCAGCTAAAGGTGCTGCGGTCCCGCGGACACCTACAGATGTGCACTGGAAAAAAAAAAGTATCTTTTTACCTCCTAAACTATTTCCCTGCCTAATCTAAAACTGTAAAACTGTCCCTAAATATTGATGTGAGGGGGGAGATACAGGACGGAGCTCCGCTCTGATCAGCACCAGATGTAAAATGGTGCTGATCAGAGCGGAGCAACATGCTCCTGCTCTACTCCCCCATCCTCATACACAGTGATTAGTGCCGTCACTATGGCCGCGCAATCACATCTGTACTGGAGGTGGGGGGGGGGTGGCAACACTGCCACCTCCCAGTACAGTACGGATGGTGATTGGTGATTGGTGGTGTATATTACACCACTGATCACCATCCTTATCCGGGTCATCAGGTCACACGGATACGTTTGTATTTACTGGCAATCTGCGGCGATCGTCAATATGGAGGACCCTCGGGACCCACCTCGGTGATGTGCCGTGATGCTTGCTGACTGATTTCAGCAGGCATCCCGGTTCGGTCCCCACCCAGTGAGCGGCAGGGACCGGAAATGCTCAGGGCGTCCTGAGTTCTTAAGGATGGGGGATGCAAGGCGTGTGCATATGCCCTGCGTCCCCAAAAGGTGAAAGGGGTACTCCGGTGAAAAACTTATTTTTTATTTATTTTATTTTTTTTCAAATTTGTAAATTACTCCTATGGAAAAAATCTTAATCCTTCCAGTACTTATTACCTGTTGAATACTACAGAATAAATTATTTTCTTTTTGGAACACAGAGCTCTCTGCTGACATCACAAGCACAGTGCTCTCTGCTGACATCACCTGTCCATTTTAAGAGCTATCCAGAGTAGGAGAAAATCCCCATAGCAAACATATGCTGCTCTGGACAGTTCCTAAAATGGACAGATATGTCAGCAGAGAGCACTGTGCTCGTGATTCAGCAGAGAGCACTGTGTTCCAAATAGAAAATAATTTCCTCTGTAGTATTCAGCAGCTAATAAGTATCTGTTTAACTTTCTGGTACCAGTTGATTAAAAAAAAAAAAAAAAAGTTTTCCACCGGAGAACCCCTTTAAGGTGAAAATGGGCTTGGTCCTTAAGGGGTTAAAGGAGCATCGCATGCTAAAAAAAAATCAAATTTTTCCACAATTTTGAAAAGGTACCAATAATTTTGTCCAGCCCATTTTTGGAGATCGGTGTGACATTATGTCCAATTTGCTTTTTCTCCTCCCTTTTTTTTTTGCTTAGTTCCAATACACACAAAGGGAATAAATGTGTATAGCAAAACATGTGTTACTGCAATCCTTTTCTGTGAGAATTACTTAATTTTCTTGAAAAATTTAAGGGGTGCCAACATTTACGGTATCTGACTTATTTCCTGGAAATACAAAACCCTCATATCTCGGAAACTGGAGGTCGTATCAAGAAACTGTAAAAAGGTGTGTAATCAGGATGTCCTAAGTTATTTATTGACAGTGATATCTTAAGATTCTTAGGTTGACCACAGGCCCCCATTAAGAGAGAAACCCATTTTCTAGAATTTAATAGCATCAGAAGAAATGCATAAAAATAAACAATTAGCATTAGGAATAAATTATCACAGATGTAACAAAGAGAGCCAAAAAAACAACCACTTTTGGCAATGACATATAGCAGTGTTTACTATAACAATTCACTCCACTTACTTCCAACTTTTAAATGCTACTACTGTGTATGAGCTATACAGCATACTAATGGAATACACATGTCTTGCTTTATTGGCTACTGTTTTAGACTTATCATGTTTATCAAACAATTTAATAATCTGTAACAAATAATGTCCAATGTTGATTCTAGGTTAGGAATGGAGCATGATGGCCAAGGAAATAGGTGTGGAGATGAAGTTAGAATGGGCAGCATTATGGCTCCACTTGTACAAGCTGCATTTCATCGCTTTCACTGGTCTCGATGTAGTCAACAAGAGCTCAGCAGATATCTAACGTAAGTAAATTTAAACAGCTTTTTTAATCATCTTACATGTACAATGCGTTCAGAAAGTTTTTTATTTTATATTAAGACCATGTAAAAAAAAAAAAAAAAATCATTCGATACTCCATAATGAGAATTTGAAAACAGAATTTCTGAAATGTATTAAGGAAAAACAAAGTTTACAGTAAAGTGTAAACATGCACGTCTCGATTAAAAAGCTCAGTGTGAGCTGGAAACTCGTTGAAAGTGCTTTTTAATCTTTTATGCCTAATCCTAAGAATAAAGCAAACCTTTTATTCGGTGAAGCGCCTGAATTGGAGTTATCATTTTTTCTCACTACAAGTTCAGCTATTTATTGCTGACCTCCCTGGATAATCGGGTACTCCAGGGCTGCTGAACCGCTACTGATATGCTGCTATAAATGTTATGCTCTGAGCATAGCCAACTCTGGTGAGCGCAGTTTTGTCACTACTTATGCCTGCATCCATAATGGTAATACACTAGGATCGCGCTCCTTTCTATCTTTTTGTCTCTTTAGTGCTCATATAGGTGTACAAGGCCCTGCCAGTGCATAGCCATTTGAGAACTGAGAAAATAGTAGTTGCATGAAACCATATTTACATAAAGAGCAATTCACTTCACATGCAAAATGAAAGTGTCCCCTCTTCGGTTGTCTCAAAGATCTTAGGCATTTTTTTGAATCACTCAACATGGAAAGGCAGAATACTGAAAAACTAGGGGGAGAAGGGGGAAAAAGGGGTGCCCGAGATTCAAAAACACAAAGAGGGCCACTCAGGTCAGGCCAGTTAACTCGCACACAGTCCTGAGTCCACAGCACGCATATCAGAAGAGCGTCAAAGTTTCATGCAGACAGCAAGCAGAGTGGTACAGGGGCCACAGTATCCTTAAGTGTGGAGACTCTGTATTCCGCCTCAACCATTCTGTCCCTAAGGTTTTGGAAATAGAGACCTCTTTTAAAATCTCATCCATTTTACCAGTCAGGGAAATCTTCCAGGCTTATGTAGCCTTAAGGATGGTGTCACTGACTTCCTTAAGTGTGAGCTCTGGCTCCTCAGTGTGAGAGCAGTCAGGCTGCTGCTGAAGTAGGAGGAGGCTGTGGCAGCATGGCCGGCGCCATCTTGCTTTACAGCCCGGCAAACTTTCACTTCTCGGCCGCGTACAGCTCTCCTGTGTCTGGGATCAAGTTTGCAGTGTCCGGCAAGCCAGGATGTGCAGTCAGGAGGAAATAATAGCTGGCCCTGAGCGTGAGTGCTTAAGCTGTGCTTTCTTTCTAATATACACATCTCAAAAAAATAAAGGGAACACTAAGATAACACATCCTAGATCTGAATGAATGAACTAATCGTATGAAATGCTTTCGTCTTTACATAGTTTATATGTGCTGACAACATAATCGCACAAAAATTATCAATGGAAATCAAATTTATCAACCCATGTTGGATAAGGAGTCGCACTCAAAATCAAAGTGGAAAACCACACTACAAGCTGATCCAACTTTGATTTAATGTCCTTAAAACATGTCAAAATGAGGCTCAGTAGTTTGTGTGGCCTCCACATGCCGCATAACCTCCCTACAATGCCTGGGCATGCTCCTGATGAGGTGGCGGTCTCCTGAGGAATTTCCTCCCAGACCTGGACTAAAGCACCTCCCAACTCCTGGACAGTCTGTGGTGCAACTCTGTTGGTGGATGGAGTGAGACATGATGTCCCAGATGTGCTCAATCGGATTCAGGTCTGGGGAATGGGCGAGCCAATCCATAGCATCAATGCCTTCCTCTTGCAGAAACTGCTGACACACTCTAACCACATGAGATCTAGCATTCTCTTGCATTAGGAGGAACCAGCATATGGTCTCCCAAGGCGTCTGAGTATGTCCTCTCGGTACCTAATGGCAGTCAGGCTACCTCTGGCAAGCACATGGAGGGCTGTGCGGCCCCCAAAAGAAATACCACCCCACACCATTACTGACCCACCTCCAAACTGGTCATGCTGGAGGATGTTGCAGGCAGCAGTTCTCCGTTGTGCTCAGTGTGAACCTGCTTTCATCTGTGAAGAGCACAGGGTGCCAGTGGCGAATTTGCCAATCTTGGTGTTCTCTGGCAAATACCAAACTTCCTGCATGGTGTTGGGTGGTAAGCAAAACCCTCACCTGTGGATGTCGGGCCCTCATACCAACCTCATGGAGTCTGTTTCTGACCATTTGAGTGGACACATGAACATTGTGTCCTGCTGGAGGTCATTTTGCAAGGCTCTAGCAGTGCTCCTCCTCCTTGCACAAACGTGGTGGTAGCGGTCCTGCTCCACTACCTGAGCCACTAGTGTGCGTTGTAAACTCCGTCTCATGCTACCACTAGAGTGAAAGCACCACCAGCATTCAAAACCAAAACATCAGCCAGGAAGCATGGGAACTGAGAAGTGGTCTGTGGTCACCACCTGCAGAACCACTCCTTTATTGGGGGTGTTTTCCTAATGGCCTATAATTTCCACCTGTTGTCTGTTCCATTTTCACAACACCATGTGAAATTGTCAATCAGTGTTGCTTTCTGAGTGGACAGTGTGATTTCCGAGACGTGTTATTGACTTGGAGTTACATTGTATTGTTTAAGTGTTCCCTTTATTTTTTTGAGCAGTGTACATTAGCTTTTCAAATATACTTCATAAGAAAATTTTAACCCCTTAAGGACCAGGCCAATTTTCACTGTAGGACCAGAGCGTTTTTTGCACATCTGTCCACTGTCACTTTAAGCATTAATAACTCTGGGATGCTTTTACCTTTCATTCTGATTCCGAGATTGTTTTTTTGTGACACATTCTACTTTATGTTAGTGGTAAAATGTTGTCGATACTTGCATCATTTCTTGGTGAAAAATTCCAAAATTTTATGAAAAAATTTAAAATTTAGCATTTTTCTAACTTTGAAGTTCTCTGCTTGTAAGGAAAATAGACATTCAAAATAAATTATATTTTGATTCACAAATACAATATGTCTACTTTATGTTTGCATCATAAAGTTGACATGTTTTTACTTTTGGAAGACATCAGAGGGCTTCAAAGTTCAGCAGCAATTTTCCAATTTTTCACAAAATTTTCAAAATCTACATTTTTCAGGGACCAATTCAGGTTTGAAGTGGATTTGAAGGGCTTTCTTATTAGAAATAACCCACAAATGACCTCATTATAAAAACTGCACCCCTCAAAGTATTCAAAATGACATTCAGTAAGTGTATTAACCAGGGGTCAAGTCCGGGGGAAAAAAGTGAGGGAACTCATCCAAGAATTGCACTCAATAGCTGGTCCTTAAGGACTACTGCTAATGGGAAAGGTGTTCCTGCTGTGGAAAAAGTGCAGTTCCCACATGTTCCTGTAGGACTTGAGACCTGGTGTTAACCCTTTAGTTGTTTCACAGGAATATTAATTTTTTACACTCGTATATTCTTGTAGACCCAGTTTTTGAATTTTGACAAGGGGTAAAAGGACCCCTCACAGAATTTAATAAGGTGTACAGTGATCATTTACACCCCACTGGCGTTTGACAGATCTTTGGAACAGTGGGCTGTGCAAATGAAAAATTACACCTGTGCGGTGTAAATGCTCACTGCACACCTTAATACATTACATGATAGGTATAGTTTCCAAAATTGGGTCACATGTGGGGGGGGGGGGGGTCACTTGTTCTGGCACTATAGGGGCTTTGTAAACACACATGGCCTTCAATTCCGGACAAATTTTCTCTTCAAAAGCCCAATGGTGCTTTCTCTTCTGAGCATTGTAGTTCGCCAGCAGAGCACTTTAAATCCACATATATGGTATCTATATACTCAGAAGAAATGGGGTTACAATTTTTTGTGTTTTTTTTTCCTATTTTCCCTTGTGAAAATGAAAAATTTAGGGTAACACTAGCATTTTAGTGAAAAAATTATTTTTTTCTCATTTTCCCATCCAGTTTTAACGAAAATTCGGGAAACACCTGTGGGGTGTTAAGGCTCACTATACCCCTTGTCACGTTCCGTGAGGGGTGTAGTTTCCAAAATGGGGTCACATGTGGGTATTTATTTTTTTGGGTTTATGTCAGAACCGCTGTAAAGTCAGCCACCCCTGTGCAAATCACCAATTTAGGCCTCAAATGTACGTGGTACGCTCTCACTCCTGAGCCTTGTTGTGTACCCACATATGGGGTATTTCCGTACTCAGAAGAAATTGCGTTACAAATTGCGTTACAATTATTCCTTTTACCTCTTGTGAAAATAAAAAGTATGGGGCAACACCAGCATGTTAGTGTAAAACTTTTTATTTTTTTTACACTAACAGGCTGGTGTAGACCCCAACTTTTCCTTTTCATAATGGGTAAAAGGAGAAAAAGCCCCCCAAAATGTGTAGTGCAATTTCTCCCAAGTACGGAAATACCCCATATATGGCCCTTAAAGAGTACCTGTCATCAACAAAAACTTTTAATATGTTGTTCATAATCATTAATTAATAGATATTGTAATATATCTTCATTAAAAAATATTAATATTTATACCAGTTTTTTCATTTTATACTTTTGGCCACTAGGGGTCACTCTTCTATGCCTGGTCTGCAAGCAGCATCCTATGCTTTTCATAGTAAGTGTACAGCTTTTAGGACTAATGCTGAAGGGCTCTGGTCCTTCCACCGGAAGTTCAGTACTGTGAGCTACAAGCCTGCACATGCCTCTCATATAACAGCCAGTCACCTCCCCCTCCCCCCTGCTCTGTGTTCTCCCTGCCCCTCACCACACGTTATCTTATACATTGTATTATCTCACTGCACTCCATGCTCTGTGCCCCCCCCCCCCCCCCTTGACATTCATCTTAATCACTGCCTCTGTAATTGCTCCCTCAGCCCCTGGTTCTCAGCATTGACTTTTTAGTGCAGAGAGACACAGGAGAGAGAGAGACAGGCTGTCGTCCCTTCCCTGTACTTAGTCTGTATGCACACTGCAGAGCAGTTTTTCCCAACCAGGGTGCCTCCAGCTGTTGCAAAACTACAACTCCCAGCATGCCCGGACAGCTGTTAGTTGCCTGGGCATGCTGGGAGTTGTAGTTTTGCAACAGCTGGAGGTGCCCTGGTTGGGAAACACTGCTGCAGAGGGAGAGCAGCATACAGGAAGACTGGCAGAAGCAGAGCCCCAGCCAGGCTTCATGTGACATCATGCCTGCCAGGACCCGCCTCCTTCCACCCCTCAGAAAGACAGTGCTCCTGAGCTAATGAAGAGGGATGAAAAAAGGTATTTCCACAGCGTTTTAAACCTCAATAAACACAGGGATAGGCATAATTAGAGAAAGGGACAGATGGGAAGGGGGATCAGGGAAAGTTTAGATGATGACAGGTACTCTTTAACTGTTTCCTTGAAATCGACAGGGCTCTGAAGTGAGAGAGCGCCATTGACATTTGAGGACTAAATTAGGGATTGCATAGGGGTGGACATAGGGGTATTCTACGCCAGTTAGACATGTGCAATTCGGTTCGGCACAAATGTCTAATTTACCGAATTTTAGCATTTTCGGGCATTCGGACCGATCCGAATGCACGAAAACATATTTTGAACATTCCCGAATAGCCACGATAATACGAATAGCAAAATAACGAATGCATTCGTTATTTACCGAATGCAAGCGGTAAATAACGAATGCATTTGTTATCTGTAAACGAACGTAAAGAATTCATTCTAATAACAAAAAAATGATAAAGATACAGTAGTGATGGAAAAAATTGTATCTTACGAAATGTATCTTTTTTATTATGAAATGTTTATTAATTTTTAAACAGGGATCAATTTATGTGAGTGGGTAAAGCACTAAAAATGTAGCCGACAATAATAAAAATGTAGTGTGTGCGTGTTTTTCACTTTTTGTTTTACATTTTTTAGGTAGTACTACACATATATGTATATATATATATATATATATATATATATATATATATATATACACACATATTCATATTTCCTGCAGAGCTGTGATTGGCCAGATGGTTCCATCCAATCACAGCTCTCTGTGAGAAATAGGAATATGTGTATATATACGTCAGTGCAGGGGGGGACCATAGGAGAGCGGCCGCCGCATCCATACATTATACAGGAGCATCACAGCGGGTGTCAGGAGTGATACCCGCAGTGATCTTTCCTTTACTACAAGTACTACTACTCCCAACATGGAGTACACTCTGCTCGGGAGCTGTAGTACCTGCATTAATAGAGAGACCGCAGCGGGTGTCTGAAGTTACACTCGCTGTGATATGTCTATTAATGCAGGTACTACAGCTCCCAGCATGGAGCAGAGTGTGCTCCATGTTGGGAGTATTAGTACCTGCAGTAAGGGACAGATCCCAGCGGATGTCACTCCTCCTGACACCCGCTGTGATCGTCCTGTGAATGTCGGGATCAGCTGTTCTCAGGGCTACAGAGCCTGGAGAACAGCTGATGCTGAGCCGTAGGTATTCATTGTATATCTACTGCCCAGCAAGAACTTAGAGAGCCTGCAATGTGTATATAGTATACACATTGCTGGCTCACTTAAGCCCTTGCTGAGCTGTGCGCTATGCGCAAGCCCAGCAAGGAAAGAGTTAACTTACACTGCTGGACAGTGTAGGTTAACCCTTTGGGCGGTATACACTATATACAGCTATCTATAGATAGCTGTATATAGTGTATACAGAAGATGAATTCCGCTTACTTCCCTCGAGTACCGGGCGGGTCCGTGTAGCTCCGCCTCCTAGTGATGACGTCATTACGGGGCGGAGCTACAGAAGGGAACAAGGCTAGTTAATCTGAAGCTCTGTTCACATTGTCCGTTTTGTATAATGTGAACAGACCCTTCTGGCAGTGTCTACCCAGTCGGGGAAACTCCAGCTGTTGCTAAACTACAACTCCCAGCATGCCCAGACAGCCAAAGGCTTTCTGGGCATGCTGGTAGTTGTAGTTTTGCACCAATTGGTGGCTCCCTGTTTCGGTACACATTGCATTATGGGTGCTCTCCCCAGCGAAAAGCGCCAAAAATGTCATAACCAATTTTTTGTGTTTTTTTTCTTCTCGTTTCAGATCCGTGTATGCAGAGGATTACTGCGGATGGGATGGATTACGGCGGATTATTTTTTTTCTTTTAATAAAATGGTTCACGAGGGCTGTGGGGGAGTGTTTTTTTAAATAAAAATATTTTCCAATGTGTTGTGTTTTTTTTTTTATTGAATTTTCAGGCTTAGTAGTGGAAGCTGGTCTTATTGACTGAATCCATTACTAAGCCAGGGGTTAGTGCTAGCCCCAAAAACAGCTAGTGCTAACCCCCAATTATTACCCCGGTACCCACCGCCACAGGGGTGCCGGGAAGAGCCGTACCAACAAGCCCGGAGCGTCAAAAATGGCGCTCCTGAGCCTAGGCGGTAACAGGCTGGCGCTATTTAGGCTGGGGAGGGCCAGTAACAATGGTCCTCGCCCACCCTGGTAACGTCAGGCTGTTGCTGTTTGGTTGGTATTGTGCTGAGAATGAAAATACGGGGAACCCTATGCGTTTAACAAAAATATGTATTTAAATATAAAAAAAGTATAGGGTTCCCCGTTTTTTCATTCTCAGCACAATACCAACCAAACAGCAACAGCCTGACGTTACCAGGGTGGGCGAGGACCATTGTTACTGGCCCTCCCCAGCCTCGCCAGCCTGTTACCGCCTAAGCCCAGGAGCGCCATTTTTGACGCTCCGGGCCGGTACGGCTCTTCCCGGCACCCCTGTGGCAGTGGGTACCGGGGTAATAATTGGGGGTTAGCGCTAGCTGTTTTTGGGCCCTGGCTTAGTAATGGATTCAGTCTATAAGACAGCTTCCACTGCTAAGCCTGAAAATTCAATAAAAAAAAAAACACATTGTAAAAATTATTTTATTTAAAAAAAACACTCCCCCACAGCCCTCGTTAACCATTTTATTAAAAGAAAAAAAAATCCGCCGTAATCCATCGAATCCGCAGTAATCCTTTGCATACACGGATCTGAAACGAGAAGAAAAAAAACAAAAAAAATTAGTTATGACATTTTTGGCACTGTCCGCTGGGGAGAGCACCCATGATGCAATGTCTACCGAAACAGGGAGCCACCAATTGGTGCAAAACTACAACTACCAGCATGCCCAGAGAGCCTTTGGCTGTTTAGCAACAGCTGGAGTCTCCCTGTCTGGGTAGCCACTGCCAGAAGGGTCTGTTCACATTATACAAAACGGACAATGTGAACAGAGCTTCAGGTTAACTAGCCTAGTTCCCTTCTGTAGCTCCGCCCCTAATGATGTCATCATTAGGGGGTGGAGCTACACAGACCTGCCCGATGCTCGAGGGAAGTAAGCGGAATTCGCCTTCTGTATACACTATATATAGCTATCTATAGATAGCTGTATATAGTGTATACCGCCCAAAGGGTTAGCCTACACTGTCCAGCAGTGTAAGTTAACTCTTTCCTTGCTGGGCTTGCGCATAGCACACAGCTCAGCAAGGGGTTAAGTGAGGCAGCAATGTGTATACTGTATACACATTGCAGGCTCACTGTAAGTTCTTGCTGGGCAGTAGATATACGATGTGTACGTACGGCTCAGCGTCAGCTGTTCTCTGAGAACAGCTGATCCCGACATTCACATCAGGAGGATTGCAGCGGGTGTCAGGAGGAGTGACAGCTGCTGGGATCTGTCCCTTACTGCAGGTACTAATACTCCCAACATGGAGCACACTCTGCTCCATGCTGGGAGCTGTAGTACCTGCATTAATAGACATATTGCAGAGAGTGTAACTTCTGACACCCACTGCGAACTGTCTATTAAAGGGGTATTCCAGGCCAAAACTTTTTTCTATATATCAACTGGCTCCGGAAAGTTTAACAGATTTGTAAATTACTTCTATTAAAAAATCTTAATCCTTCCAATAGTAATTAGCTTCTGAAGTTGAGTTGTTGTTTTCTGTCTAACTGCTCTCTGATGACTCACGTCCCGGGAGCTGTGCAGTTCCTATGGGGATATTCTCCCATCATGCACAGCTCCCGGGACGTGACATCATCATTGAGCAGTTAGACAGAAAACTTCAGAAGCTAATAACTATTGGAAGGATTAAGATTTTTTAATAGAAGTAATTTATAAATCTGTTTAACTTTCCGGAGCCAGTTAATATAAAAAAGGTTTTGCTTGGAATACCCCTTTAATACAGGTACTACAGCTCCCAGCATTGAGCAGAATGTACTCCATGTTGGGAGTAGTAGTACTTGTAGTAAAGGAAAGATCACTGCTGGTATCACTCCTGACACCCGCTGTGATGCTCCTGTATATTTATGGATGCGACGGCCGCTCTCCTATGGTCCCCTGCACTGCCGTATATATACACATATTCCTATTTCTCACAGAAAGCTGTGATTGGCTGGAACCATCTGGCCAATCACAGCTCTGCGGGAAATATGAATATGTGTATATATACGTGAGTGAAGGGGGCCATAGAAGAGCTGCCGCCGCATCTATACATTATACAAGAGGATCGCAAGGGACCCCGGCGATCTGTCAATTAGTACAGGTAACTACTACTCCCATCATGGAACAGTGTGTTCCATGCTGGGAGTAGTAGTACTACCCAAAATTTTTTTTAAAAAAGTGAAAAACACGCACACAATACATTTTTATTATTGTCGGCTAAATTTTTTGTGCTTTACACGCTCACATAAATTGATCCGTTTAAAAATTAATAAACATTTCATAATAAAAAAGATACATTTTGTTAAATACAATTTTTTCCATCACTACTGTATCTTTTTTATTATTATTTTTTTATAGTACCCTACGAAATTTTAATAAAAAAGGTATCTCCATAATTTTTTAGGATCGCTAAAGTCCAAAAAAGAATAAAAAGATTTACCGAATGTACCCGAATACCGAATGTATCCGAAAAATCAAAACCGAAAATATTACCTAACCAAAATTTTTTTCCGAAACGAAACAAAAATTTTTCTAGTGCACAAGTCTAATGCCAGTGATTCCTTCAGCTGTTGCTAAACTCCCAGCATGCCTGGACAGTCAGTGGCTCTCTGGAAATGCTGGGAGTTGTTGTTTTGCAACAGCTGGGGGCTCCGTTTTGGAAACTCTGCCGTACAATACGTTTTTCATTTTTATTGGGGGGGTGTAAGGGGACAGTGTAAGGGGGTGAATATGTAGTGTTTTACTCTTTATTTTGTGTAAGGAGTTTGCGTTGCGGCGAAAAATTTACCGCAGCTCAAACTTGAAGCAAGAAACTCACTGTAAACCTGCCTGTGTGAATGTACCCTGTACATTCACATGGGGGGGGCAAACCTCCAGCTGTTTCAAAACTACAACTCCCAGCATGTACTGACAGACCGTGCATGCTGGGAGTTGTACTTTTGCAACAGCTGGAGGCACACTGGGTGGAAAACCTTCAGTTTGGTTGGAAAATACTGAGTTAGATAATAGAACCTAACTGAAGGTTTTCCACCCAGTGTGCCTCCAGCTGTTGCAAAAGTACAACTCCCAGCATGCACGGTCTGTCAGTACATGCTGGGAGTTGTAGTTTTGCAATTCCTGGAGGACCACAGTTTGGAGATCGCTGTGCAGTGGTCTCTAAACTGTAGCTCTCCAGATGTTGCAAAACTGCAAATCTCAGCATGCCCAAACAGCTGTCTTGGCATGTTGGGAGTTGTAGTTGCGTACCTCAGGCTGTTGCATAACTACATCTCCCAGCATGACCTTCGGCGATAAGTACATGCTGGGAGTTGTAGTTTTGCAACAGCTGGAGGCACACTGGTTGGAAAATACTGAGTTAGATAATAGAACCTGTGTGCCTCCAGCTGTTGCAAAACTACAACTCCCAGCATGTACTTATCGCCGAAGGTCATGCTGGGAGATGTAGTTATGCAACAGCCTGAGGTACGCAACTACAACTCCCAACATGCCAAGACAGCTGTTTGGGCATGCTGAGATTTGCAGTTTTGCAACATCTGGAGAGCTACAGTTTAGAGACCACTGCACAGCGATCTCCAAACTGTGGTCCTCCAGGAGTTGCAAAACTACAAATCCCAGCATGCACAGGAGGCAAACTGCTGTCTGGTCATGTTGGGAGTTGTAGTTTTGCAACATCTGGAGGGCTACAGTTTAGAGACCACTGTATAGTGGTCTCAGACTGTAGCCCTCTAGATGTTGCTAGGCAACTCACCGGCTTCCGTACGATCCAGCAAGCCAGCCGCACGACATCGCCGATCACCGTCACCTGCTGCCTCTGGATTGCTAAGTGGATCTTCTGACATCGGTCCTCTTCGGCTTACCCGTCCTGCCCCGCCTATTGTGGGTGGGTAGAACGGGGAAACCGAAAGTTAACCCCCTGCCCCCGATCTTCTATTGGCCGTCTCTTCTGGCGACCAATAGCAGGGATAGGAGGGGTGGCACCCCTGCAACCTCACTCCTATCCCTTCAGGGGGATTGTGGGTGTCTTAGACAACCGCGATCCCCCTTATATTCCGGGTCACCAAGACATCATAGACCGCATGACCTGGAATCGGCGCAAATCACTAGTGTGAATTCACTAGCGATTTGCGGCGATCGCAGACATGTGGGAAGTCTGATGACCCCCCCTGGGCATTTGCTCGGGGTGCCTGCTGATAGATATCAGCAGCCACCCCGGTCCGGTCCCCGTCCGGCGCGCGGCGGGGACCGAAATTCCCACAGGCGTACAGGTACGCCCTTGGTCCTTAACCCCTTAAGGACCCGGGCTTTTTCCGTTTTTTCATTTTCAATTTTTCCTCCTTAACTTAAAAAAATCATAACTCTTTTTCACCTAAAAGTCTATATGATGGCTTATTTTTTGCATCACTAATTCTATTTTGTAATGACATTAGTCATTTTACCCAAAAATCTACGATGAAATGGGGAAAAAAATCAATGTCAAAATCAATTGATGAAAAAACACTATTTTGTAAGTTTTGGGGGCTTCCGTTTTTACGCAGTACATTTTTTGGAAAAAATTGCACCTTATCTTTATTCTGTAGGTCCATACGGTTAAAATTATACCCTACTTGTATAGGTTTGATTTTGTATCACTTCAGAAAAAAATCATGAAAACATTCAGGAAAATTTATACGTTTAAAATGGTCATCTTCTGACCCCTATAACTTTTTTATTTTTCTGTGTTCAGGGCGCTATGAGGGCTCATTTTTTGCGCCGTGAGCTGAAGTTTTTAGCCATTTTTGTTCTAATCAGACATTTTGATCACTTTTTATTCAACTTTGTGATATAAAAAGTGATCAAAAATGCGCTATTTTGGACTTTGGAATTTTTTGCGCGTACGCCTTTGAACGTGCATTTTAAAAAGTGATATATTTCGATAATTCGGACATTTCCGCATGCGGCAATACCACATATGTTTATTTTTATTTGTTTTTTTTTATTCTTGGAAATGCCGGGGGATTCAAACTTTTATTAGGGGTAAGGGATAATTCAAAGGGTTAATGATTTTTTTTACACTTTTCTTAACCCCTTAAGGACCAGGCCATTTTACACCTTAGGACCAGAGCGTTTTTTGCACATCTGACCACTGTCACTTTAAACATTAATAACTCTGGAATGCTTTTAGTTATCAATCTGATTCCGAGATTGTTTTTTCGTGACATATTCTACTTTAACATAGTGGTAAAATTTTGTGGTAACTTGCATCCTTTCTTGGTGAAAAATCCCAAAATTTGATGAAAAATTTGAAAATTTAGCATTTTTCTAACTTTGAAGCTCTCTGCTTGTAAGGAAAATGGATATTCAAAATATTTTTTTTATTTTATTCCCATTTCCAATATGTCTACTTTATGTTTGCATCATAAAATTGACGTGTTTTTACTTTTGGAAGACACCAGAGGGCTTCAAAGTTCAGCAGCAATTTTCCAATTTTTCACAAAATTTTGAACCTCGCTTTTTTTCAGAGACCAGTTCAGGTTTGAAGTGGATTTGAAGGGTCTTCCCATTAGAAATACCCCACAAATGACCCCATTATAAAAACTACACCCCCCAAAGTATTCAAAATGACAATCAGTAAGTGTTTTAACCCTTTAGGTGTTTCACAGGAATAGCAGCAAAGTGAAGGAGAAAATTCACAATCTTTATTTTTTACACTCACATGTTCTTGTAAACCCAATTTTTGAATTTTTACAAGGGGTAAAAGGAGAAAATGTATACTTATATTTGTAGCCCAATTTCTCTCGAGTAAGCACATACCTCATATGTCTATGTAAATTGTTCGGCGGGCGCAGTAGAGGGCTCAGAAGCGAAGGAACGACAAGGGGATTTTGGAGAGTACGTTTTTCAGAAATGGTTTTTGGGGGGCATGTTGCATTTAGGAAGCCCCTATGGTGCCAGAACAGCAAAAATAACCCACATGGCATACCATTTTGGAAACTAGACCCCTTGGGGAACGTAACAAGGAATAAAGTGAGCCTTAATACCCCACAGGTGTTTCACGACTTTTGCATATGTAAAAAAAATATTTTTTTTTTCCACTAAAATGTGTGTTTCCCCCCAAATTTCACATTTTTGCAAGGGTTAATAGCAGAAAATACCCCCCAAAATTTGTAACCCCATCTCTTCTGAGTATGGAGGTACCCCATAAGTTGGCATGAAGTGCATTACGGGCGAACTACAATGCTCCGAAGAGAAGGAGTGATATTTGACTTTTTGAGAGCAAATTTTGCTCAGGGGGCATGTCGCATTTAGGAAGCCCCTATGGTGCCAGAACAGCAAAAAAAAAAACACATGGCATACCATTTTGGAAACTAGACCCCTTGAGGAACGTAACAAGGAATAAAGTGAGCCTTAATACCCCACACGGGTTTCACAACTTTTGCATATGTAAAAAAATATATATATTTTTTTCACTAAAATATGTGTTTCCCCCCAAATTTCAAATTTTTGCAAGGGTTAATAGCAGAAAATACCCCCCAAAATTTGTAACCCCATCTCTTCTGAGTATGGAGGTACCCCATAAGTGGACCTGAAGTGCACTACGTGCGAACTACAATGCTCAGAAGAGGAGGAGCACCATTTCTCTTCAAAATCCCAATGGCGCTCCTTCTCTTCTGAGCATTGTAGTGCACCCATACAGCACTTTACATCCACATATGGGGTATGCTCTTACTCAGAAGAAATTGGGTTACAAATTTTGGGGGGCTTTTTTTTATTTTACCTTGTGAAAATGAAAAATTTAGGGTGACACCAGCATTTTAGTGAAAAAAAATTTTTTTTTTTCACTTTCCCATCCAACTTTAATGAAAATTTGTGGGGTGTTCAGGCTCACTATACCCCTTGTTACGTTCCGTGAGGGGTGTCGTTTCCAAAATGGGGTCACATGTCTGTATTTATTGTTTTGTGTTTATGTCAGAACCACTGTAAAATCAGCCACCCCTGTGCAAATCACCAATTTAGGCCTCAAATGTACATGGTGCGCTCTCACTCCTGAGCCTTGTTGTGCGTCCGCAGAGCATTTTACGCCCACATATGTGGTATCTCCGTACTCAGGAGAAATTGCGTTACAAATTTTGGTGGTCTTTTTTTCCTTTTACCTCCCGTGAAAATAAAAAGTAAAGGACAACACCAGCATGTTAGTGTAAAAAAAAATTCTTTTTTTTACACTAACAGGCTGGTGTAGACCCCAACTTTTCTTTTTCATAAGGGGTAAAAGGAAAAAAAGCCCCCAAAATTAGTAACGCAATTTCTCCCGAGTACGGCGATACCACATATGTGGCACTAAACTGTTTCCTTGAAATACGACAGGGCTCCGAAGTGAGAGAGCGCCATGCGCATTTGAGGACTAAATTAGGGATTGCACAGGGGTGGACATAGGGGTATTCTACGCCAGTGATTCCCAAACAGGGTGCCTCCAGCTGTTGCTAAACTCCCAGCATGCCTGGACAGTCAGTGGCTGTCCGGAAATGCTGGGAGTTGTTGTTTTGCAACAGCTGGAGGCTCTGTTTTGGAAACACTGCCGTACAATACGTTTTTTATTTTTTATTAGGGGGACAGTGTAAGGGGGTGTATATGTTGTGTTTTACTCTTTATTATGTGTAGTGTAGTGTTTTTAGGGTACATTCACACTGGCGGGCGTTTACAGTGAATTTACGGCTAGGAGTTTGCGCTGTGGTGAAAAATTTGCCACAGCCCAAACTTGAAGCAGAAAACTTACTGTAAACCCGCCAGTGTGAATGTACCCTGTACGTTCACATGGGGGGGGGGGGGCAAACCTCCAGCTGTTTCAAAACTACAACTCCCAGCATGTACTGACAGACCGTGCATGCTGGGAGTTGTACTTTTGCAACAGCTGGAGGTACACTGGTTGGAAAACCTTCAGTTAGGTTCTGTTACCTAACTCAGTATTTTCCAACCAGTGTGCCTCCAGCTGTTGCAAAACTTCAACTCCCAGCATGTACTGATCGCCGAAAGGCATGCTGGGAGATGTAGTTATGCAACAGCTGGAGGGATCGCAATTACAACTCCCAGCATGCAGAGACAGCTGTTTGCTGTTTAGGCTTGCTGGGAGTTGCAGTTTTGCAACATCTGTAGAGCTATAGTTTAGAGACCACTGCATAGTGGTCTCCAAACTGTGGACCTCCAGATGTTGCAAAACTACAACTCCCAGCATGCCCAGACAGCAAACTGCTGTCTGGGCATGCTGGGAGTTGTAGTTTTGCAAGATCTGGAGGTGCACAGTATAGAGATCACTTTGCAGTGGTCTCAGACTGTAGACCTCCAGCTGTTGCAAAACTGCAACTCCCAGCAATCCTAAACAGCTCTCTGGGCATGCTGGGAGTTGTAGTTTTGCCACATCTGGAGGGTTACAGTTTAGAGACCACTATAGTGGTCTCAGACTGTAGCCCTCCAGATGTTGCTAAGTAACTCACCGGCTTCTGTTGGATCCAGGGAGCTGCGTCGCGGTCCTCTTCTTCCGCCGATCGTCGCCCGCTGCCGCCGCTGATCGTCGCCGCTGCCGTCGCCGATGGGTAAGTGGATCTTCGGCGCCGGTCCCTGTCGGTTTCCCCGTTCTGCCCCGCCTATTGTGGGAGGGCAGGACGGGGAAACCGAAAGTAAACCCCTCCGCCCCCGATCTGCTATTGGTGGTCGCGTCTAGACCACCAATAGCAGAGATAGGAGGGGTGGCAACCCTGCCACCTCACTCCTATCGCTACAGGGGGATCGTGGGTGTCTAGGACACGCGCGATCCCCCTTCTATTCCGGGTCACCGGGTCACCATAGACCCGTATGACCCGGAATCGGCGCAAATCGCAAGTGTGAATTCACTTGCGATTTGCGCCGATCGCCGACATGGGGGGGGTCTAATGACCCCCCTGGGCATTTGCGCGGGGTGCCTGCTGATAGATATCAGCAGTCACCCCGGCGCGATCCCCGCCCGGCGCGCGGCGGGGACCGAAATTCCCACGGGCGTACAGGTACGCCCTTGGTCCTTAAGTACCAGGGAGCAAAGGCGTACCTGTACGCCCTTGGTCCTTAAGGGGTTAAGCAATATTATAGCTCCTATAGGTGGCTATAACATTGCATTAAAGGAATAGTCCGGCGCGCACTTTTTTCATTTTATCCCATCCGGGCTGCAAAATAAAAGAGAACACACTTTCTGTTACCTGCCAATGAGCCCCCGGAGCTCCGGTTCGGTCCCCGGGCTGTATTCTTCTTACTTCATGTTAGCCCGGCACGTCACACAGAGCTTCAGCCTATCACCGGCTGCAGCGATGTCCCGCCTTGGCCAGTGATAGGCTGAGGCTCCGTGTGACGTGCCGGGCTAACAGGAAGTAAGAAGAAAACAGCCCGGGGACCGAACACCTGTACCGGAGCTCCGGGGGCTCGTTGGCAGGTAAGAGAAAGTGTGTTTTCTTTTATTTTGCAGCCCGGACGGGATAAAATGAAAAAAGTACGCGCCGGACTACTCCTTTAACTGATCTTTAACACTGATTGATGCATCTCCATAGGAATGGATCAATCAGTGTTTTCGGCAAATGATTGCTCAAGCCTGGATTTCAGGCTTGAAGCCTTCATTCGGCAATCGGACAGTGCAGAAGAAGGTAAGAAGACCTCCTCCTGTGCTACAGCTGTTCGGGATGCCGCGATTATGTCGCGGCGATCCCGAACAGCTCCCTGAGCTAGCCGGGCACTTTCACTTTTTTTTTAGGGGTTAATAGCTATTAGCGGCAGGTCCCGGCTTCACTCTGACGCCGGGCCTGTCGCGATATGATGCGGGGTCGCCGTGTGACCCCGCGTTATATCGCCGGACTGGGACTCATGACGTACGCGTACGCTCCCTGGGGTTAAGTACCAGGGAGCAAAGGCGTACCTGTACTCCCTTGGTCCTTAAGTGGTTAATTCCTTTTTAACCCCTTCAGGGCGCAGGGCGTATGCATACGCCCTGCATCCGGAGTCTTTAAATACGCAGGCCGTACAGGTACAGGCCATTCAGCAGGCAACCCGGCACATCGCCGAGGTGGGTTCCTGAGACCCCCGCATGTCGGCGATCGCCTGAAATCGACTGTCAATTCAGATTTGCGATTCTGGTACCTGGTCCGGGCGGGGACCGGACCAGGATGCCTGCTGAAATCATTCAGCAGGCATCCCGGCTCATTGCCGTAGGAGGTTCTAAGAGCCCCTTATATCGGCGATGGCCGCAGATCGCCAGTAAATACAAACCGGCGATTCCGGGTCATGGGGTCACACAATATTATGCACACTACTATTTGCTCTCAACAGATTATAACCAATTTTAGATATCGGGTAATATAGTATCCCCAAATTACTTGGCTTGATATTAACTCCCCAGAATATGGATTCTAGGGCAGAGATTTTCCTCTGAGTCAATTTAGTAACAATAGTTGGTAAGATGCATTTTTACCGAATAGTACTATATATGACTTAACAACTCTAACAGTACTCCTCCACAATAAAGCAGGGCACGACTAAATTTCAAGCCAGTTAATGTATTAATATTTCGAATAATGAAATCTATACATTACCAGATATCTATGTTTTCAGCCTCCAAGATAAAGGGTTTCTAGGAAGTTTTTCTTTATGATGAGCCCTGTGTCTTGTGATGAGATTTTCTGATAGTTTCCCTCAGAGATCGATCTCCCCCTCACTTGGACACAGCTTTTTAACTTATTCCTTATCTGAGTTATCCACCCATAACAAATATTATGTCATTCGGTGGGTGTGCCTATGTAGAGTGGGACCTAGTTATTCCTAGGTTAACCACAGATGGCAGTCTAGGATAAGAAATAGATTCTACAACTAGCTATAACAACTAGCTGAAAACAAGGCCCCAGCGCTGCAAGGCAGCAGTGCTAACCTCTGAACCACCATGCTACCCTTAGCATACATCTAATATCCACGGTTGAAAAAATGGACAGAGATGTCAGCAGAGAGTACCAGAAAAATTAGGCATGTACACATGCCTGAAAAATTGGGTATTGTCGCAGCCGCATCTGT
This sequence comes from Hyla sarda, assembly GCF_029499605.1. Classification (NCBI taxonomy): domain Eukaryota; kingdom Metazoa; phylum Chordata; class Amphibia; order Anura; family Hylidae; genus Hyla; species Hyla sarda. Next base: position 345,034,895 of record NC_079192.1, on the reverse strand, counting down.
AGCAGAAGCCAGAAAAATTGCAGCACCAGAAAAAGTGCAGTAGCAGAGGCCAGAAAAATTAGGCATGTACACCTGGCTGGAACATTTGGTATTGTCGCAGCTGTAGCAGCGGCCATAAAAATTGCAGCACCATAACAAGTGCAGCAGCAGAGGCCATAAAAATTAGGCATGTACACATGGATGAAAAATTGGGTATTGTCGCTGCCGCATCTGTAGCAGCAGCCATAAAAATTGCAACACCATTACAAGTGCAGCAGCAGAGGCCAGAAAAATTAGGCATGTACACCTGGCAGGAAAATTTGGTATTGTCGCAGCTGTAGCAGCAGCCATAAAAATTGCAGCACCATTACAAGTGCAGCAGCAGAGGCCAGAAAAATTAGGCATGTACACCTGGTTGGAAAATTCGGTATTGTCGCAGCCGCTGCTTTAGCAGCGGCCTGAAAAATTTCTGTTTGTTTTGCCAGGCAGAAAGTGCCCTAAAACATTGCGGCTTGAACCCTAGTTGGTGGCGGATAAGTCACGCAAGTCATCCGGCATTCAGAGTTCAAATACAGCAGCGTGTGGACCATTTTTAGGCCAAGGCAGCTCATCTGATCAGGCCTTTTTCAGTCAAATTTATCGCCCAGTGTCAGTCCCTTGGGCATCCATCCCTCATTCATCTTAAGGAAGGTGAGGTAATCCAGACTTTTTTGACCAAGGCGACTCCTCTTCTCAGTGACAATACCTCCTGCGGCACTGAAGGTCCTTTCTGACAGGACACTTGAAGCGGGACAGACCAGAAGTTCGAGCGCAAATTGGGATAGCTCAGGCCACAGGTCAAGCCGGCACACACAGTAGTCAAGGGGTTCATCGCTCCTCAGAGTGTCAATATCTGCGGTTAAGGCAAGGTAGTCTGCTACCTGTCGGTCAAGTCGTTCTCTGATGGTGGACCCCGAAGGGCTGTGGCGATGCGTAGGACTTAAAAAGCTCTGCATGCCCTCCATTAACAGCATGTCTGTACAGCTTCCTGTCCTTGCCGGCGTGTTCGTGGGAGGAGGAGGAGGATTACTTTCACCTCTTCCCCTGTTAGATCCCTGTTGTGCTGTGACATGACCCTTATACGCTGTGTACAGCATACTTCGTAATTTATTTTGGACCTGCTGAATCCTTTCCGCCTTGCTGTAATGCGGTAACATGTCAGGCACTTTATGTTTATACCGGGGGTCTAGTAGAGAACGACCCAGTACAGGTCGTTCTCCTTCAGGACGGATGCCGAGCTACTCATGTCCCGTTCCTCGTCCTCAGTGATGTCAGGGAAGGTATAATCTTCTTCAACCCCAGCCACGTACAACACCACGGGAACCAGATAGGTGACAAGGAGCACCCTGGGATGCCTGCTGTGATTGGTCTTCCTCCTCCTCTTCAAAGCCACATTCCTCCTCTGACTCGTCTTCCTCACAATCCTCTTCCAGCGTTGCCGCAGGTCCAGCAAGCAATGCTGATAAGGCTGTTTCTGGTGGTCATGGTGTCCACAACTCTTCCTCTTCACGCTCATCTACTGCCTGATCCAGCACTCTTCGCAGGGCACGCTCCAGGAAGAAAACAAACGGTATGATGTTGCTGATGGTGCCTTCGGTGCGACTGACCAGGTTTGTCACCTCCTCAAAAGGATGCATGAACCTACAGGCATTGCGCATGAGCCTCCAGTAACGTGGCAAAAAAATTCCCAGCTCCGCAGATGATCTCCTAGCACCCCGGTCATACAAATATTCGTTGATGGCTTTTTGTTGTTGGAGAAGGCGGTCGAACATTAGGAGTGTTGAATTCCAACGTGTTGGGCTGTTGCAAATCAAGCGCCTTACTGGTATGTTGTTTCGCCGCTGGATATCTGACAAGTGCGCCATGGCCGTGTAGGAACGCCTGAAATGGCCACACACCTTCCTGGACTGCTTCAGGACATCCTGTAAGCCTGGGTACTTAAGCATAAAGCGTTGTACAATCAGATTACACACATGTGCCATGCACGGCACATGTGTCAACTTGCCCAACCTCAATGCCACCAACAAACTTGTTCCGTTGTCACAAACCACCTTGCCGATCTCCAGTTGGTGCGGAGTCAGCCACTGGTCCACCTGTGCGTTCAGGGCCGACAGGAGCGCTGGTGCGGTGTGACTCTCCGCTTTGAGGCAAGTCCGGTGATGTGGAGCCAGACGCAGCAGTGGAAGAGGACTCGGCCGAGGATGTTATGGAAGAGGATGGAGTAGGAGGAGTAGAGGAGGTGGCAGCAGGCCTGCCTGCAAGTCGTGGCGGTGTCATCAACTCCTCTGCAGAGCCACGCATTGCCGTCACCAGGTTTACCCTGTGCGCAGTGTAGGTGATATACCTGTCCTGACCATGCTTTGCAGACCAGGTATCAGTGGTCAGATGGACCCTTGCCCCTACACTATGTGCCAGACATGCCATAATTTCCTTTTGCACAATGGAGTAAAGGTTGGGGATTGCCTTTTGTGCCAAAAAATTTCGTCCGGGTACCTTCCACTGCGGTGTCCCAATGGCTACAAATTTTTTTAAAGGCCTCAAACTCGACCAGCTTGTATGGTAAAAGCTGACGGGCTAGCAGTTCCGACAAGCCAGCTGTCAGACGCCGGGCTAGGGGGTGACTTTCAGACATTGTCTTCTTGCGCTCAAACATCTCCTTGACAGACACCTGACTGTGGGCAGATGAGCAGGAACTGCTCAAGGCGAGAGACGGAGAGGCGGATAGTTGAGAGGGGGCAAGGATGGCAGCAGTGGTTGACCTGGCTGAAGATGCTGGACCAGGAGGAGGATGGCGGCTTTGACTTTGTGTGCTGCTTGTACTGACGTGTTGATTCCATAGGCGTTTGTGATGTGACATCATGTGCCTTCGCAAAGCAGTTGTTCCTAGGTGGGTGTTGGACTTCCCACGACTCAGTTTCTTCTGGCACAGGTTGCAAATTGCCTCGCTGTTGTCAGAGGCAGACACACAAAAAAAATGCCACACTGCTGAGCTCTGCGATGACTGCATTCTGGTGGTGGCAACAGCATTCGTTCATTGGCGTCCCGTCTGGCTGACCCCGGGTGCCGATGCATGCTTTCTGACTGTGCCACTAGCTCCTTGCGACGACCTCTTGGACCTGCTTCCAATTCGTCTCCTCCTCCTCTCTGTCTCCCCATCTGAACTTTCCCCCTCTTCTTCTCTTCTAGCTGGCACCCACGTGGCATCCACGGACACATCGTCATCATTAACACCTTCACCGCTATCTGACCTCAAGAAAGGAAGCAGCAGCGGGTACAACATCATCATCACACCGTACGTCCATGTGTGTAATGCTGCCTGACTGAGACATATCCCTGTTAACTACATCCTCTGGCAATAATGGTTGTGCATCACTCATGTCTTCAAACTGATGTGTAAATAACTCCTCTGATGGATCAAGTAAAGCTGCTGTGGTGCTAGTGTTGGTGGTGGCGGCAGGCAGGCAAGTGGTAGCATGAGAGGTGCCCCGAAGCTAAGCTAGAGGAGGAGAAGGACGGTGTGTCAAGGTTCCAAGCGGAAGCTTTAGTAGTAGATTGGGTGTCTTGTGATAGCCAGTCAACTAAGTCCTCAGATTTCTGGGGGTTCAGGGTACGTGGCCTCTGAACACTGGCCATTCTAGTGCCAAAGGAAATCCCAGCACCATGACGGCCCCTGCGGGGTGGCCTTCCTCTGCCTGTCATTTTTTTGTTAAATTGTGTCACACCTAATGTGATTTGCACTAGGGTGACACAATTTGCCCTGTAGGCAGGAAAAATGGCAACTGTGACGTGAACTAACAGTGACGACGGATTTTATTTAACAGCCAAAACATTTTTTTTTTTATTTGCACAACTGTCACACCTAATGTGATTTGCACTAGGGTGACACAATTTGCCCTGCAGGCAAAAAAAGGCAACTATGACGTGAACTAACAGTGACGACTGATTTTTATTTAACAGCCAAAAAAGTATTTTTTTTTAATTTGCACAACTGTCACACCTAATGTGATTTGCACTAGTGTGACAATGAGCAAAAAAACTTGCCAGCGGAGTTCCCCTTTTATGCAGTGGTCCCCAACCAGGGTGCCTCCAGCTGTTGCAAAACGCATGGACTGATATATTTCAGCCCTTTGAATACTGTAGTAGTTAATTGCTTTAAAGAAAAAAAGCTTGCCAGCGGAGTTCCCCTTTCATGCAGTGGTCCCCAACCAGGGTGCCTCCAGCTGTTGCAAAACACACGGACTGATATATTTCAGCCCTTTGAATACTGTAGTAGTTAGTTGCTTTAAAGAAAAAAAGCTTGCCAGCGGAGTTCCCCTTTTAAGCAGTGGTCCCCAACCAGGGTGCCTACAGCTGTTGCAAAACACACGGACTGATATCTTTCAGCCCTTTGAATATTGTAGTAGTTAGTTGCTTGAAGGAACTTAAGTTTGATTCTGGAGTACCCCTTTTAACCAGCGGTTGCCTCCCAACCAGGACTGATATCTTTCACCCCTAAAAAGGGATTTTTTTTGGGTCTCTTAGGAGTAAACTAGACCCTGAATACACCACCTAGCAGCAACCTAGCTATCGCTTTCCCTATACAGCAGGAGCAGCTTCTCTGATCCTCCACTTCCTAAGCATGCTGAATGAGGCTAAAATGGCGTCCGTGCAAGAGGTAGGAGGGTCTGGAAGGGAGGGACTGCTGCTGATTGGCTGTAATGTGTCTGCTGACTCTGACTCACAGGGTCAAATTTTACTGCAATGTTAAAGTATAGGGGGCGGATCGAACTTCACATATGTTCGCCCGGCGATGGGAATGCGAACATGCGAAATTCGCCGGGAACTGTTCGCCGGCGAACAATTAGCGACATCTCTATTAGGGCCTTTTGCACTCCTTGCTAGATACAGGTTACCACCTTTAAATGGATAACTTTTATACTAGGTTCCCGCTCTTCACATCCCTTGCCACCAGATCCACGCTCGCTTGTGGGACAGTCCGAAAGAATCAAAGAGGCCTTCCTTTCTATCCCCTCCAAATTCCTATCCCCCGGGGTGAGTGCCATGCCCTTACCTAAGAAAACCTGTTGCTGGTCAGGTATAAGGACAAAAGGGATGTCCTTATGCTCAACACAATTCATGGGAACGGCAGCACCCCTGTCTCTGTGCGAGGTACCGTGGGACCAGTCCTCAAGCCTGATTGTGTGTCGCAAGAGGGGATTCGGAAGGACACCACCACTCAATGAGACACTTGCCCCGATCATCCGGGCCTCTGCATTAAGGATTGCTACAGAGAGTATGACACCTCTATGGAGTTCTACATTTTTTTATCCTTTCACCTGATTTTCATTCCCCAGAATTTGACTCGAATGTACTAGTCCAGAGAACACTGTTTTCCAAATTTAAAACCAACCCCCCCCCCCCCCCCAAAAACAAAATCTTTCCCAAAACCCTCGATATCATCTTTTTTTTTTTTCCCCCAAAAGAAATAGGTCATGGGACACACAGTCAAAAGCATTGGGGGTTTGCAGTTGCTTCAAATGCGCAGCACGCTCTCCCCACCTGAGCGGGGTGGGCATTTGAGGTAACAGAATAGGGACAGCCACACACATTACATTCCCAGAATGGTGATTCAAAGCATAGGGTTTGGTGTGGGCATCATTTTTACCGTTGGCTATACTCTGGGTCATCATTCTGGGAAAATAATTTGCATATCAGTATTAAAATTGCAATTTTCATCCCCCCCCCCCCCCCCCCCCATAGTACACTTCATCCATTCCTGGAAAATAAATTTAAGGAACACCCGTCCTCCAAATCTCCACTTCACCCCTATACACCTTCCCTAGGGGATGTACTGTTAGTAATAGGCTCACATGTTGGTGTTCCTTTCTTGTATTTTTCCTCTATATGTATGTAACTGTTAGGTCCGTAAGAAACATCGGAGCATAAGTTCAAAATTGCAATGTTCAAAAGCTACCCTTCATCCATTCCTGGAAAATATATTTAGGAAACACCTGTGCGTTCAAAATGTCTTCTTTACCCTTATACTCATTCCTCAGGGTGGATACTTTCTGTAATGGTGTCACATGTTGGTGTTTCATTTTTGTATTTTCCTCTGAATGTATGTAACCGTCAGCTACTGATATGCCATAGGCCACAAATGCAAACAGACCTCTATGCCTTCTGAGCCTTGTTGTGTGCCCGTCCAGCATGTTACCCCATATATAGATGCATTTCCATAGTCAGGGGAAAAAGCCCTCCAAAATTTGTAACCCAATTTCTCCCATTACCCCTTGTGAAAATGTAAAAAATTGGGTAATCCCAGCATTTTAGTGTAAAAAAAATAAAAATTTTAATTTTATGGCCCACTTTTCCAAAAGCACTCACTGTACTCCTTGAGGAGTGTAGTAAAATTGTGGTCACTTGCCGGGGTTTTTTTCTTTTAGATTTTATGTCATAACCTCAACCATTGAAGCGCCACTTTAGGCCTCAAATCTCATCGGTGCTGTCTCACTCCTAAGCCCTGTTTTGCACCCGCATAGTGCTTTACCGCCTTATATGGGGTGTTTCCTTATTCTGGAGAAATTGGGCTACAAATTTTGTGGAGCTTTTTTCTCTAACTAACTAGTTTCTAATATGGTGTCACATGTGTGGGGTTACTGCTGTTCTTGCTCAATGGGGGCTATGTAAACGCACATGGCCCCCGACTTCAATTCCAACAAACTTTTCACTCCAAAAGCCCAGTGGTACTCTTTCTATTCTGAGCATTGCAATGCGCCCGCAGAGAACTTTACATCCACATATGGGGTATTCCAGGCAAAACCTTTTTTTATATATATATCAACTGGCTCCGGAAAGTTAAACAGATTTGTAAATTACTTCTATTAAAAAATCTTAATCCTTCCAATAGTTATTAGCTTCTGAAGTTTTCTGTCTAACTGCTCGATGATGATGTCACGTCCCGGGAGCTGTGCATGATGGGAGAATATCCCCATAGGAACTACACAGCTCCTGGGACGCGAGTCATCAGAGAGCAGTTAGACAGAAAACAACAACTCAACTTCAGAAGCTAATAACTATTGAAAGGATTAAGATTTTTTAAATAGAAGTAATTTACAAATCTGTTTAACTTTGCGGAGCCAGTTGATATATAAAAAAAAGTTTTGGCCTGGAATACACCTTTAAATCCCAGCAAAATTCTCTCTCCAAAAGTCCAATGGCGCTCTTTCTGTTTTGAGACCTGTAGTGCGCCAGCAGAGCACTTAATGTCCACATATGGGGCGTTTTCTTAGTGGTGAGAAATTGGGCTTCAAATTTTGGGGTCCATTTTCTCCTGTTACCCCTTGTGAAAAAGAAAAAATTGGGGTTACACCATAATTTTAGTGTTAAAAAAAAAATCTATTTTTTTTATTTTCACATCCAACTTCAACGCAAAGTTGTCAAACACCTGTGACGTATTAAGGCTCACTATACCCCTTGTTACGTTCCTTGAGGGGTGTAGTTTCCAAAATAGTATGCCATGTGTGTTTTTTTTTTTTTTCTTGCTGTTTTGGCACCATTGGGGATTCCTAAATGCAACATGGCCCCCAAAAACCATGACAGCAAAATTTGTTTTCAAAAATCCCACAGTTGCTCTTTCCCTCTTGAGCCATGTTTTGAGCCCGCAGAGCACTTTGTCAACATATGAGGGATTTCCATACTCGAGAGAAATTGGGCTACAAATTATTTTTTTCTCTCCTTATACCACTTTTAAAAATGAAAAAAATGGTGCTACAAGAACATGTTAGTGTAAAAAATGCAGATTTTCATTTCTCTCGTCCACATTGCTGCTATTACTGTGAAACACCTAAAGGGTTAACAAACTTCCTGAATGTCATTTTAAATACTTTGAGGGGTGTGGTTTCTATAATGGGGTCATTTAGGGGGTATTTCTCACAGAAAGGCCCCTCAAATCCACTTCAAACTTAATTGGTCCCTGAAAAATTCAGGTTTTGAAATTTTCGTAATTTTTTTTATAATTGCTGCTATACTTTGAAGCTCTCTAATGTCTTCAAAAAGTAAAAACTTTATGATGTCAACTTTATGATGTCAACATATAATCAATATATAATTTGTTTGGAATATCCATTTTCCTTACAAGCAGAGCGTTTCAAAGTTAGAAAAATGCAAAATTTTCAAAATGTTCAGGAAATTTTGGTATTTTTTAACCAACAAAAATGTACCTCTATGTTAACCCCTTAAAGATGCAGGGCCTATGGATATGCCCCCGTTCCAAAGTCCTTAAGGACCTGGATCCCTGCTGAAATCATTCAGCAGGCATCCCTTGACAACACCTGTCGGCGATCCCCGCAAATCGCTGATCAAATCAGATTGGCGATTTGTGGCGATTACGGGCTGATCGGGTCTTTGACCCGATGGCCTGATAAATAGGGACGATCGGAGATGTCAGAGACATCCCCAATCATCCTGAAGGATAGGAGTGAGCTGGCAGGGGTGCCTCCTCCTCCTAACCATTTCCATTGTTCGGTTAGGACTAATCGACCAATGCCAATGAGGGGCTGGGGGGGGGTTTACAGTTGAAATCCCTGATCTGCCACCACTGGATGTCGGGCAGAGCGGGGGGGGGGGGGGTTGATGGCGGTGGGTACCAGAGTGTACAAGGAAGCCAAGGGATCGGTTATCGTGGCGGGACCAGCGGCAGGCAGCGACGGGATCGGCGGCAGTAAGGAGGCAGCGGTGAAGATCAGTGTTAAGTGATCTTCACTGCTGCCTTCTAGGAGTTGCCAAACTACCACTCCCTGCATGCCCAGACAGCCAAAGGCTGAAGGGCCACAATTTACAGACCACTATACAGTGGTGCCCAAGCTGTGGCACTACAGATGGTGCAAAACTACAACTCCTAGCATGCCCAGACAGTCCAGGCATGCTGGGATTTGTAGTTCTGTAAAATCTGTCCCTTAAGATGTTGCAGAAATACCACTCCCAGCATGCCTGGACAATCCCAGCATTCTGGGAGTTTTAGTTTTTTAACATCTGAAAGAGCACCGTTTGGAGACCATTATACAGTGGTGCCCAAACTGTAGAGCTCCAGATGTTGCAAAACTACAACTCCAAGCATGCTCAGACTGCCCAGGCATGCTGGGAGTTGTAGTTCGACAACGTGTGGCTCTTTAGATGTTTCTGAACTATAACTTCCAGCAGTCTGAGCATGTTTGCAGTTGTAGTTTTGCAACATCTGGAGGGCTACAATATGGACACCACTACACAGTGGTCTCCAAACTGTTCTCCTCCAGTTGTTGCATAACTACAACTCCCAACATGCCCTTTGGCTGTCTGGGCATGCTGGAAGCTGTAGTTTTGCAACAACTGGAGGCACAATGGTTGGGAAACATTGTCTGTTTCCTAACTCAGTGTTTCCCAACCCGTGTGGCTCCAGCTGTTGCAAAACTATAACTCCCAGCATGCACTGACAGATCATGCATGCTGGGAGTTGTAGTTTTGCAACAGCTGGAGGCACACATGTTGGGAAACACTGAGTTAAGCAACAAACTTTCAGTGTTTTGCAACCAGTGTGCCTTCAGCTGTTGCATAACTACAACCCCCAGCATGCACGGACAGCCAAAGGGCATGCTGGAAGTTGTAGAAGTATGCCTCCAGCTGTTGCATAACTACAAGTCCCAGCATGCCCTTCAGCTGTCACTTCATGTTGAGAGTTGTAGTTTTTGCAACAGCTGAAGAGACACTGTTTCTGAAACAGTTTGTTACCTAACTCAGTGTTTTGCTAGCAGTGTGCCTCCAGCTGTTGCAAACTACAACTCCCACCATGCCCTTTGGCTGTTGGTACATGCTGGCAGTTGTGCCTCCAGCTGTTGCATAACTGCAACCCCCAGCCAAAGGGCATGCTGGGAGTTGTAGCTTTGCAACAGCTGGAGGTTTGCCCCCCCCCCCCCCATGTGAATGTACAGGGTACACAGTGTCGTTGCTAGGGTTGGTGTCACCCGGTGCGGTAGAAAATGGTGTTACCCCCATACTTACCCCCTCCCCCAATAAGTTTTTAGCCTGTTGTGACAGACACCACTGGTGTAGCGCATTGTGAGAAATTCCAGTATAATAATCGGATATACCAGTTGCCACAGAATGGGAAAGTGTTAAAGAAGTTTTCACCATTTAAATATACAGCTCCCAGAATTACTTAAAGGAGTACTCCACTGGAAAGCATTTACTTTTATATCAACTGGTGCCAGAAAGTTAAACAGATTTTTTTATTACTTCTATTTAAAATCTTAATACTTACAGTACTTATAAGCTGGTGTATGCTCCACAGGAAGTTGTGTAGCTCTTTCCAGTCTGACCACAGTGCTATTTGCTGACACCTCTGTCCATGTCAGGAACTGTCCAGAGCAGGATAGGTTTGCTATGGGGATTTGCTCCTACTATGGACAGTTCTTGACATGGGCAGAGGTGTCAGCACAGAGCACTGTGGTCAGACAGAAAAGAAATTAAAAAAGAAAATAACTTCCTGTGAATCGCTTATACAGCAGCTAATAAGTACTGGAAGGATTACGATTTTTAAATAGAAGTAATTTACAAATTTGTTTAACTTTGTAGCACCAGTTGATTAAAAAAAAATGTTTTCCAGTAGAGTACCCCTTTATGCAATGGTAAGGTTATGCTGGGAGTTGTAGTTTCACTGACCTAACTGTAGAACTGACAAGCGACTACAGCTCTCTGGACATAGAGAGGAGAATGTACAATGATATCAGTGACTACAGGTGACGTCTTCTTCATAGTCTTTCCTTATCTAATTCAGATGGTACATACCGCCAGGACTTGTTCCTGCTAAATCTTCTCTCTGCAGAATGTGACGCGCAGACGTCTCCTCACTATGTAAGCGCATTCTCATCCTCTATATGAAAACAATAATTATTATAAACCTGCCAGACACTGTATCCTCTAAATATAATACTACTATACACTATACTCTTTGATTATAAACCTTCCATACACCATACCCACTGAATATACGGTAATACTACCACACGCTGTACATTCTGAACATAATACCAACACATACTGTACACTCTGAATATAAATCTGCCACATACTGTACCCCTGAATATAATACCGCCACACACTGTATCCACTGAATATAATACTACCACATACTGTACCCTCTGAATATAATACTACCACACACTGTGCCGTCTGAACATAAATCTGCCACATACTGTACCCCTGAATATAAATCTGCCACATACTGTACCCCTGAATATAAATCTGCCACATACTGTACCCCTGAATAAAATACCGCCACACACTGTATCCACTGAATATAATACTACCACATACTGTACCCTCTGAATATAATACTACCACCCACTGCGCCCTCTGAATATAATACTACCACAAACTTCGCCCTCTGAATATAAATCTTCCACAAACTTCGCCCTCTGAATATAAATCTGCCACATACTGTACCCTCTGAATATAAATCTGCCACATACTGTACCCCTGAATATAAATCTGCCACATACTGTACCCCTGAATATAATACCGCCACATACTGTAGCCTCTGAATATAATACTACCACCCACTGTGCCCTCTGAATATAATACTTAGAGATGAGCGAACTACAGTAAATTCAACTCGTCACGAACTTCTCGGCTCGGCAGTTGATGACGTTTCCTGCATAAATTAGTTCAGCTTTCAGGTGTTCCCATGGGCTGGAAAAGGTGGATACAGTCATAGGAGACTCTTTCCTAGGAATGTATCCACCTTTTCCAGCCCACCGGAGCACCTGAAAGCTGAACTAATTTACGCAGGATAAGTCATCAACTGCCGAGTCGAGAAGTTCGTGACGAATCAAATTTACTGTAAGTTCGCTCATCTCTAATAATACTACCACAAACTGCGCCCTCTGAATATAATACTATCACAAACTGCGCCCTCTGAATGTAACGTTGCCATACAGTGCACCCTCTGAATATAATACCACAACCGCAGTAACACCCCTCAACATCCGTTAGCTGATGCTATTACCACGGGAGGGGGGTATTGGTGGTGTTGCTAGTGGATGATGGGGTGCTACTACTGGGGGGGTGTTGCTGGAGGATGATGAGGGTGCTACTGGCCATCCCCCCTGGCAGAATCACCCCCATCAGCCATCGGCAGGATCATCCTCCTGGCAGGAGCACCGCCATCATCCACCATCAGGATCTGCTGATGGAGGTGCTGCTGCTGAGGGGGGTGTTGCTGGTGGATAATGAGGGTGCTACTGCCAGGGGGGAGCATTAGGTAGGCAGCAGTTCCCCCACATTAGGTAGGCAGCAGTTCCCCCACATTAGGTAGGCAGCAGTTCCCCCACATTAGGTAGGCAGCAGTTCCCCCACATTAGGTAGGTAGCAGTTTCCCCACATTAGGTATCATCTTTTCCCCACATTAGGTATCATCTTTTCCCCACATTAGGCAGCATAGATTCCCCACATTTGGTACCAGTTCTCCCGCATTAGTTATGTACCAGTTACCCCACATTAGGTAGCAATTTCCCTACATTAGGTAGCACAGATTCCCCACATTAGGTAGCAGTTTCCCCACATTAGGTAGCATAGATTCCCCACCTTCGGTAGCACAGATTCCCCACATAAAGTAGCATAGACTCCCCACATTAGGTAGCATAGACTCCGCACATTTGGTAGTAGTTTCCCCACATTAGGCTGCAGGTTCCCTTGCAGGTTCCCCACAATGGGTCAAAGTCTCCCCACATTAGATCGCTGGTTCAACCCCCCCCCCCTCACACACATACACACACACACTCAAAAAACACATACAACACAGAGAGACACACACACAAACACACACACAGTCAGAGACACACTCTCACACAGTCACACACACACAGTCACACAAACACACAGTCGCACAAACACACACAGAGAGTCACTGTCACACACACACACAGAGTCACACACACAAACATAGATAGAGACACACAGAGAGATAGACACACATTCACCCATCCAGCGCAGCGCTCCTTCTCACCGGGCGCCCTGCGAGTGATGTAACTGACGTCCTCCTTCACGGCCATGCGGTGTGACGTCAGGCCGGCGCAGACGTGGGAGCGGAGGCCGGGCACAGTGCTGATGAAGGCGAGGGGGGTGTGATGACAGACGGGCGCACAGTGCAGGTGAAAGGGGGGGGGGGGTGCTGACGGATGGGAGGCCGGTCGGGCATAGATGGGGGGGTGTCGGTGTAGCAGGGGAGGGGGGGTGGGTGCTGCGGAGCGTCTTGGTGTGTCACCCCATTAGGTCGGTGTCACCCGGTGCGGGCCCGCACCCGGGTCGCAACGCCACTAGGGTACATTCACACGGGCGTGGTTTACAGTGAGTTTCTCGCTGCAAGTTTGAGATGCAGCAAATTGTAAAACACAACATATACACATACCCCCACACATTTACCCCCCCCCCCCCCCCCCATAAAAATGAGAAATGTCTGGTATGGCACGGTTTCTACAACGGAGCCTCCAGCTGTTGCAAAACAACAACTCCCAGTGTTTGCAACAGCTGGAGGCACCTTGTTTGGGAAACACTGCTGTAGGGTAATTTTGGTATCGGAGGCAAGTCTAATGCTCCGGACCATCCCTATGCAAATCCCTAATTTAGGCCTCAAATTCGCAAGGCTCTCTTTCACTTCAGAGCCCTGTTGTATTGCAAGGCAACAGTTTAGGGCCACATATGGGGTATTTCCGTACTTGGGAGAAATTGACTAACAAATTTTGGTGGGCTTTCACTCCTTTTACCCCTTATGAAAAGGTAAAGTTGGGGTCTACCCCAGCCAGGGGCGGATCCAGAGTCGAGTCTCGGGAGGGGCACTATTAGAGTATTTTGTGTTGGCGGACAGAAAACAAGATGTTGCTCATGGAACTTACAATATTATTAAATGTATCATACAGTCCTAACCTTGTTAGGACTCTTAGGCCATGTTCACATGTCAGAATAATTATCAAATATACCAATTGCCGCAGAATGGGAAAGTGCTAAAGAGGTTTTTACCATTAAAAACTACAGCTGCCAGTATGACCTAAGCAGTGGTAAGGGGATGCTGGGAGTTGTTGTTTCACCCATCATTACTGCAGAACTAACAAGTGACTCCAGCTCTGATAGGACACAGTAAGGAGAATACAGAATGATATCAGTGACTACAGGGGACTTCTTCTCTATAGTCTTTCCTTATCTAATTCAGATGTACATACCGCCAGGAATTGTTCCAGCTATATTATCTCTCAGCAGAACTTGACGCCCAGATGGTTTCTATGTCAGCGGATTCTGATCCTCTATATGAAAACAATAATTATTATAATACTGCCAAACACTGTATTCTTCTAATACAGTACCGCCACACACCCTCTGAATATAATTCTGACACACTGTACCCCCTGAATATACAACACACTGTACCCTCTGAATATAATACCGCCACACACCGTACCCTCTGTATATATAATACTATCACACACTGCACCCTCTGAATATAATACTACCACACACTGTGTTCTCTAAATGTAATACTACCACACACTGCACTCTGTGAATATAACTTGCTGTGCAGTGCACCCTCTGAATAAAATATCCAAATGTTTTGTGGCCCATAAAAAACGTACCACCCCAGAAATTCCTCATAATATACACTATACTTCTGAAATGCAGAACACTCTGTGCCTTCACATATAGTAATAATGCCCCATCTTGTGCCCCTACATATAATAATTATGACCCGTCCTGTTCCCCCCACATAATAATAATGCCCTCTGTCCTGTGCCCTTAACATATTGCCCCCTGTGCTGTGCCCTTCACATATAATGCCCCGTGCTGTGCCCTTCACATTTAATGCCCCTGTTCTTTGCTCCTCATATATAATGCCCCCATCATGCGCCCCTCACATATAATGCCCCGTGCTGTGCCCTTCACATATAATGCCCCCTGTGTTGTGCCCCTCACATATAATGCCCCCTGTGCTGTGCCCTTCACATATAATGCCCCCATCCTGTCCCCTCAGGGGGCATTATATGTGAGAGGGACAGCACAGGGGGCATTTTATGTTTGGGGCATATGACAGGAGCATTATTTGTGAGGAGCACAGCACAGGGGGCATTATATGTGAGGGGCGCATGACGGGGGCATTATATGTGAAGGACGCATGATGGGGGCATTATATATGAGGGGTGCATGATGGGGGCATTATATGTGAGGGGTGCATGATTGGGGCATTATATATGAGGGGTGCATTATGGGGCATTATATGTGATGGGCACAGCACAGGGGGCATTATGTGTGGGGCAAAGCACGGGGCATTATATGTGTGGGGCACAGCACAGGAGGCATTATATGTGTGGAGCACAGCACAGGGGCATTATATGAAATAATGCCTCCTGTGCTGTGCCCCTGACATATAATGCCCCCTGTGCTGTGCCCCTCACATATAATGCCCCCTGTGCCCCCCACATATAATGCCCCCTGTGCCCCACACATATAATTTATATGTGTGGGACACAGCACAGGGGGCATTATATGTGAGGGGCACAGCACAGGGGGCATTATATGTGTGGGGCACAGCACAGGGGGCATTATATGTGTGGGGCACAGCACAGGGGGCATTATATGTGAGGGGCACAGCACAGGAGGCATTATTTCATATAATCCCCCCTGTGCTGTGCTTCACACATATAATGCCCCCTGTGCTATGCCCCTCACATATAATGCCCCCTGTGCTGTGCCCCACACATATAATTTATATGTGTGGGACACAGCACAGGGGGCATTATATGTGAGGGGCACAGCACAGGGGGGCCCCCTGCCATGTGCTCTTCCCATATAATGCCCCCTGTGCTTTGCCCTGTAGCCCTCACATTAAATATTCCCAAGTTTTTAAATCCCCCTCCTCCTGTACAATATAGTTCCCCAAATCCCCTGGGCCCTGAGCATACTCTTCACTTCTTACAGTATGCGGGCTGCGGGGACAGGATCTCCGGGCGCCGGCGCGATGATGTGACGTCATCGCGCCGGCCTCTAGTGGATCGCATCCCCGCAGCTCACACACTAACATGCTGGTGTTGCCCCATACTTTTCATTTTCACAAGAAGTAAAAGGAAAAAAAGACCCCCAAAATTTTGTAACGCAATTTCTCCTGAGTACATAAATACCCCATATGTGGACGTAAAATGCTCTGCGGACACACAACAAGGCTCAGGAGTGAGAGCACCATGTACATTTGAGGTGATTTGCTCAGAGGAGGCTGATTGTTACAGCGGTTCTGACATAAACGCCAAAAAAAAAGCCACATGTGACCCCATATTGGAAACTACACCCCTCAAGTAATGTAACAAGGGGTATAGTGAGCCTTAACACCCCACAGGTGTTTGAAGAATTTTTGTTAAAGTTGGACATAAAAGTTGGAAATTTTTTGATTTTTATCACTAAAATGCTGGTGTTATCCCAAATTTTTCATTTTCATAATGGGTAATCGGAAAAAAAAAAAACATAATTTGTAACCCCATTTCTTCTCAGTATGGAAATACCCCATATCTGGATGTAAAGTGCTCTGCGGGCGAACTACAATGCTCAGAAGAGAAGGAGCTTTTGGAGAGAAAATGTTTTGGAATTGAAGGCCATGTGTGTTTCCAGAACAGTGGACCCCCCCATCCCACGTGTGACTCCATTTTGGAAACTACCATCTTAATGGAATGTAACAAATGGTGCAGTGAGCATTTACACCCCACAGATGTCGGACAGATTTCTGGAACAGTGGTCCGTGAAAATGAAAAATGTAACATCCACGTAACAGAGCTCTTAACATCCAAATCTTAGATATTTCATTACTCGAGAGAAATTGGGTTACAAATTTTAGGGTGCTTTCTCTCCTTTTACCCCATGTAAAAATTCAAAAACTGGGTCTACAAGAACATAAATGTAAAAAATGAAGATTTTGAATTTTCTCCTTTTCACTTTGCTGCTATTCCTGTGAAACACCTAAAGGGTTAACACACTTTCTAAATGTCATTTTGAATACTTTGAGGGGTGCAGTTTTTATAATGGGGTAATTTATGAGGTATTTCTGATATGAAGGCCCCTCAAATTCACTTCAAAACTTAACTGGTCCCTGAAAAATTCAGATTTTGAAAATTTTGTGAAAAATTGGAAAATTGCTGCTCAACTTTGAAGGCCTCTGATTTCTTCCGAAAGTAAAAACATGTCAACTAGAGATGAGCAAACTTACTGTGATTCGATTTGTCACAAACCTCTCTGCTCGGCAGTTGTTGACTTTAGCCTGCTTAAATTAGTATAGCTTTCAGGTGCTTCGGTGGGCTGAAAAAGGGGGATACAGTCCTAGGAGAGAGTCTCCAGCCCACCGGAGCACCTGAAAGCTCAACTAATTTATACAGGATAAAGTCAGCAAATGCCGAACCGAGAAGGTCGTGATGAATCGAATTACTGTAAGTTCGCTCATCTCTAATGCCAACATAAAGTAGACATATTGGGGGGGATTCATCAACATCAGTGTATGGTAGAGCTTTTCTTACCTCTTTCTGCTGTGTGTATTTGTCATTTAGCTGCGCAAAATTTACTAAACTTGCACACGGGTCTCTGTGAATCATGTGCTGTAATAGGATCCAGCCCATCTCAGCTCTTGAAAAAAATGTAAGGAAGACTTGTACGTGTGCTCGGAGCTGGTGTATATTTGCACCAAAAAATTACACTTGCGTTCTTTTTGTGCGCAAAAAAAAACACGCAGTTAGTAAATTCATGTCTACAGGAAAAACGGCTCTACGGTACACCTGAACGGTGACATCTTTAGAAAAAGTTCCACTAAAAAGACGCACAAAAAGAACGGATTAAATATTCTTGCGCAAGATTTTGCGCAAGAAAATGCACCTAAAATTACTATACTATTACTATACTATACTATTACTATATAATCTATAGTAATGTTACTATTACTATAGATTGATGAATCCCCCCCCCCCCCATTGTATATGTGAATCAATATATAATTTATTTGGAATGTCAATTTTCCTTATAAGCAGAGAGTTTCAAAGTAAGAAAAAATGCACATTTTTTAAAAATTTGTCATCAAATTTTAGAATTTTTTTACCAAGAAATTATGCAAGTATCGACAGAAATTTACTACTAACATAAAGTACAGGGTGGGCCATTTATATGGATACACCTTAATCCCTTAACGACGAAGGACGTATATGTATGTCCTCCGCCGGCTCCCGCGATATGGGGTCACGCGTCATATCGGGTCAGTCCCTGCAGCTATCAATGGCCGGGACCTGCGGCTAATACCGATCGCGGTGATGCCCTGTATTAACCCTTCAGACGCGGCGATAAAGCTGACCGCCGCGTCTGAAATGAAAGTGAAAGTAACCCGGCTGCTCAGTCGGGCTGTTCGGGACCGCTGCGGTGAAATTCACCGCGGCGTCCTGAACAGCTTACAGGACACCGGGAGGGCCCTTACCTGCCTCCTCGGTGTACGATCGACGAATGACTGCTCCGTGCCTGAGATCCAGGCAGGAGCAGTCAAGCGCCGATAACACTGATCACAGGCGTGTTAATACACGCCAGTGATCAGCATGAGAGATCAGTGTGTGCAGTGTTTTAGGTCCCTATGGGAGCTATAACACTGCAAAAAAAAGTTTAAAAAAAGTGTTAATAAAGGCCATTTAACCCCTTCCCTAATAAAAGTTTGAATCACCCCCCTTTTCCCATAAAAATAATAAAACAGTGTAAATAAAAATAAACATATGTGGTATCGCCGCGTGCGTAAATGTCCGTATATCTCTAATTAAACCGCATGGTCAATGGCGTACACGTAAAAAAATTCCAAAGTCCAAAAAGCGTATTTTTGGTCACTTTTTATACCATTAAAAAATTAATAAAAAGTGATCAAAAAGTCTGATCAAAACAAAAATGGTACCGATAAAAACTTACAATCATGGCGCAAAAAATGAGTCCTCATACCGCCCTGTACGTGGAAAAATAAAAAAGTTATAGGGGTCAAAAAGGACATTTTTAAACGTATACATTTTCCTGCATGTAGTTATGACTTTTTTCCGAAGCACGACAATATCCAACCTATATAAGTAGGGTATCATTTTAACCGTATGGACCTACAGAATAACGATAAGGTGTTATTTTTACCGAAATATGCACTACGTAGAAACGGAAGCCCCCAAAATGGTATTTTTTTCTTAGATTTTGTCGCACAATGATTTTTTTCCCCGTTTTGCCGTGAATTTTTGGGTAAAATGACTGTCACTCCAAAGTAGAATTGGTTGACGCAAAAAGTAAGCCATAATGTGGATTTTTTGGTGGAAAATTGAACGGGTAAGGAGGAAAAAACGAAAGTGCAAAACTGAAAAACCCTGCGTCCTTAAGGGGTTTATAAAATGGGAATGGCTGGTGATATTAACTTCCTGTTTGTGGCATATTAGTATATGTGAGGGGGGAAACTTTTCAAGATGGGTGGTGACCATGGTGGCCATTTTGAAGTTGGCCATTTTGAATACAACTTTTGTGTTTTCAATAGGAAGGGGGTCATGTGACACATCAAACTTATTGGGAATTTCACAAGAAAAACAATGTTGTGCTTGGTTTTAACGTAACTTTATTTTTTCATGAGTTATTTACAAGTTTCTGACCACTTATAAAATGTGTTCAATGTGTTGTCCATTGTGTTGGATTTTCAATGCAACCCTCTTCTCCCACTCTTCACACACTGATAGCAACACCGCAGGAGAAATGCTAGCACAGGCTTCAAGTATCCTTAGTTTCAGGTGCTGCACATCTCGTATCTTCACAGCATAGACAATTGCCTTCAGATGACCCCAAAGATAAAAGTCTAAGGGGGTCAGATCGGGAGACCTTGAGGGCCATTCAACTGGCCCACGACGACCAATCCACTTTCCAAGAAACTGTTCATCTAGGAATGCTCGGACCTGACACCCATAATGTGGAGGTGCACCATCTTCCTGGAGGGAATGTGCCAGCTTCAGTGCATAAAGAGGGGAACACATCATCATGTAGCAATTTTCGCATATCCAGTGGCCTTGAGGTTACCATTGATGAAGAATAGCCCCACTATCTTAGTACCCCATATACCATACCATCAATTTTTGTGTTCCAACAGTCTTGGAGGGATCTATCCAATGTGGGTTAGTATCAGACCAATAGCGGTGGTTTTGTTTGTTAACTTCATCATTAACATAAAAGTTTACCTCATCAGTGAACAAAATCTACGTAAACTGAGGGTCCTGTTCCAATTTTTGTTTTGCCCATTCTGCAGCACCTGAAGCTACGGATATTGAAAGCCTGTGCTAGCATTTCTCCTGCGGTGTTGCTATCAGTGTGTGAAGAGTGGGAGAAGAGGGTTGCATTGACAATCCAACACAATGGAAAGCACATTGAACACATTTTATAAGTGGTCAGAAACTTGTAAATAACTCATGAAACAATAAAGTTACGTTAAAACCAAGCGCAACATTGTTTTTCTTGTGAAATTCCCAATAAGTTTGATGTGTCACATGACCCTCTTCCTATTGAAAAAACTAAAGTTGGATTCAAAATAGCCGACTTCAAAATGGTCGCCATGGTCATCACCCATCTTGAAAAGTTTCCCCCCTCACATATACAAATGTGCCACAAACAGGAAGTTAATATCACCAACTATTCCCATTTTATTAAGGTGTATCCATATAAATGGCCCACCCTGTAGAATATGTCACAAAAACACTATTTATCCCAGAGGTATTAATGCTTAAAGTGACTTCTCTGAATCAGAATGAAAGGTAAAAGCATCCTAGAGTTATTAATAGATAAAGTGAAAGTGGTCCGATTTTCAAAAAAAGGGCTGCATCCTTAAGGTGAAAATGAGCTGCGTCCTTAAGGGGTTAAAGAAGTCGTGGCTTATAAAATCATGGTTTTGTCCAAGCTGAAGCACAGGCATGGACAAAGTCCAGTAAGTGAGAGTGGGCTAGCACTCATCTGTGCTCTCTCTTTCTGATAGTACTCCACTGGGCTCTCTCCTGTCTTATCAGACAGGAGAGAGCACAGAGGAGTGCTAGCCAACCCTCTCTTCGTAGATGCCTGAGCTTCAGCTTGGACAAATCCATGATTTTATAAGCCATGATTTCTATGAAAAGGAAATAACATTTTCTTATGAAGTATATTAGAAAGGATAATGTTTTACCGAGATGTACAACATATAAAAAGTTGTTATATCTGTCAGTGCCGATTTAAGAGGTCCGGTCAAAATAAATAGGCAATGCTAGGTGAGGGGGCCACCATGGTGCCCGCAACTTGGGAATATATATCAAGGCTGTTTGCCAAATTAATCATAGTGCCAATCTCCGTCCCACAGTGCCAGCACAGCTCCAAGGTCTCAGGATAAGATGAATGAAACATTTCTTGAAATTCTTTTTCTGTGTATTTAAGGCTGTGGGCATTTTATGGGTGAGAATAAAAATGTATTGCCAATCAGCTCTGGGTAAAGAATTTTCCAAGTGCTGTTCCCAGGCTCACATAAGGAGAGATCTTAATCTGTATCAGAACCCAGTAGAGCTTTAGAATTTTGGCAGGCCGGTTCTGTTGGAATAGAAGAGATTCCAAGGCAGTAGGAGCAGAAGATTGAATCCCAC
Source organism: Hyla sarda (assembly GCF_029499605.1). Classification (NCBI taxonomy): domain Eukaryota; kingdom Metazoa; phylum Chordata; class Amphibia; order Anura; family Hylidae; genus Hyla; species Hyla sarda. The sequence continues at coordinate 345,013,209 of NC_079192.1, read as the reverse complement.
ATGGCAACCGTACATATATAGGCTGGGCATATTCTAACCAGGACAGGGATCTTCTCTGGCAGGCCTCTTGCAGAAACACAAAGGAAGGAAGAGACGTGCTTCTCCCAAAGATCTGACTCATCTGGATGCCCTCGGAAGCAGACCATACCAAAAAGATTTCCCTCCCTAATACAGGTGTAAATGCGGGGTTATCAAACAGAGGACTCCTAATTACCGGATGCAGACAAAGACTTCACGGTCGGGAGAAGCCTGTCCCAAGATTGCAGAAAGTCATGTGTCATGAAGAGGAAAGCTGATAAAGCCAGTCTATGAATCGGAATGACAAGGAGTGCAGGAATTGAGGCAACAAACCCCTCTCCAGACCCACCCATTGTTTATAGTGATCATTATGATACCAGTCCACTAATTGAATTGCAATGATAGAGGGGCTTTGTGGCTTGTATATGCAGGGTGTTGACATTATTTGGATGGAGAAGAGAAGGTGGGTGGGTGGGGGGGATGGGCTACAAAGGAAAAAGGGGGGAGATGGGAGAAAAAAGTTACAAAAAGAGGAAAGGAAAGAAACAAGAAAGGAAATGAAGAGTACAAAGGGTAACACAAGAAAGACAAGGCCCAGAGAGGCCCTTTTGCCTATAACCACAAGGAACAGAGGAAAGGCACAATAAGGAACTACAACATATTGGATTGAATACCCCCTTAAGCCAGGGCGTGACTGAACTTAAAGAGAAAGCTGACAATATGCCACAAGCCCTTCAGCCGTGTAGCTAATTATAAAAAATAAAAATAAAAAAAAGCCCACCTCAGGCTATGGGAAAAGGGCACCCATTTAAGAAGGCTCAGTCAGTCATCAAGCCTTCAACAGCAAATGTGAATGAGTAGCCAGTGAAAAACTAACTCGCTCGATGGCTGTATGATGCTGTAAACCTCTAACCTAACCTGTGAACCCTAATAGCCGAATACATCACAGAACACAACATGAAATTGCATGTGATAAATGTGAGGACTGGTTATGCCAGAACCCATAGGGTTAATGATTTCTAGCCCTGTTGTTGTTTTGGTTGCTGGGATGACTCCTCTGGGCTCCTGGGTGTGGTATAGCTTGCTGAGCCAATTAGTGTCCTCCTGGTTGTAGCTTTGGCATATATAAGGAGGCCCTTTTCAGTGATTATCTGCTTGTGATAGTTCTTAGTAATTTACCTAGCTTACTCTGTACTCATTCTGTTTATTCTGGTTTTGTGACTTTTGGCTTGACTTTTTACTTCCCTTGTTACTCTGTTACTGTACTTTGTGCTCTCCAGGTTTTGAGTCGGCCCTCTGAATACATATATTTTTGTGTGCGTGTTTTAGGTTTGTTTTCTGTTAGTGGTGTGCCTCCAGCCTTTCTCGACCTCTTGTCAGTTTTGTAGTTTGTTGTTTTGACTTTTTGACTGTCCCTCACTTATTTAGGAAGGGACTGTCAACGTGGTTACGGACCTGTCGATTAGGGCAGGTACGTAAGTAGTCAGGGATAGGGGAGCGGGCGAGATTAGTGTGCACTCCTTCCCTGCCCATATGTGACAATAAACCAACAAATGATTCAAAAATACCTAAGCTATACAGGAACTCCCTCTCCCATCTCCTCGCTCATTACATTATATTGCACTCTCCTGTAGGAAGTCCCGGTAATGGTGGGCCTCTGGACAACAGAGATAGGGGTGCCAGCAATTACACAAAGGCAGAAAGAGCCATTCTGGAGCTGTTTTGAAGGTCAGGTCTGTGAGATCTGCAAGGGTGCGAAGGAAGTAAACCTGTGAGCTTTGGCAAACCTGTAACTGAAATGGATATCCCCATGAAAAAAGCTGATTATGTTCCCGAAGAACAGCAAGCAATTGTTACACACTCTTGGCAATGGTAGTATGGGGCAGATCTGTGAGAAGCTGTATAGGCCCCTGTCAAAGTCCAAAGTTCCCTTTAACCTCTTAAGGACCCAGGGCGTATGGATAAGCCCTCACACCCTGGGCCTTAAGGACCCAGGGGCGTATCCATAAGCCCTGGCGTTTTCCGGTCCCTGCCGCGCGCCGGGCAGAGATCGGAAGCGGATGCCTGCTGAAATGCTTTAGCAGGCATCCAGGGCAAACGCCGAGGGGGGCCATGTAGGCCCCCCATGCCGGTGATCTCCGCAAATCGTAAGGGAAATCTCCCTTGCGATCTGCAGCGATACCGGGCTGATCGGGTCTCTGGGACCCGACCGCCTGGTAATTTTGCATGATCCCGGTTGTCACAGACATCTAGGACCATGCTAAAATATAGGAGCGAGGTGGCAAGCCTGCCACCTCCTCCTATCCCCTGCGATCCGTCGGTTAGCTAACCGACCAATCGCAGGGTGGGGGGCTGTTACTTCCTCCCGCCCTGCCCGGCCCCTGGAATTCCGGAGAGGATGGGAGGAAGACCGGAGGACGTGGCGGGGGACGGGGGAGTGCTGGGGCACGGCCCCGGTACTTACCTCGTCCCTGAAGTGCCGGATCCCGGCGATGAAGACGGCGGCGACAGGTGAGTTCCTCTTCAGCCGCGGTCGGGCCCTTTACAGCAATGCACGTCGCCATAAAGCGACATGCATTGCTGTAATGGGACCCTGTATACTACAACTCCCAGCATGCCCAGACAGCCCTTGGTGTCTGGGCATGCTGGGAGATGCAGTTTTGCAACATCTGGAGGTCCACAGTTTGGAGACCACTGTGCCCTTCCAGATGTTGCAAAACTATACATCCTCAGCATGCCCTTACTGTCCAGGCATGCTGGGAGTTGTAGTTCTGTAACATCTGGCCCTTCAGATGTTGCAGAACTACAACTCCCAGCATGCCTGGACAATTTTGGCATACTGGGAGTTGTAGTTTTGCAACATCTGGAAGGGCACAGATTGGGAACCACTGTATTAGTGGTCTACAAACTGTAGTCCTCCAGATGTTGCAAAAATACAACTCCAAGCATGCTGGGAGTTGTAGTTCGGCAACATCTGGCTCTAAAGATGTTGCCGAACTACTACTTCCAACATGCCTGAGAATGTTTGGGAGTAGTGGTTTTGCAACAACTGGAGGCACACTGGTTGGGAAACAATGTCTGTTTCCTAACTCAGTTGTTACGCCTAGCGCTCCGGGTCCCCGCTCCTCCCCGGAGCGCTCACGGCGTCTTTCTCCCTGCAGCTCCCCGGTCAGTCCCGCTGACCGGGAGCGCTGCACTGTCATGGCCGTTGGGGATGCGATTCGCACAGCGGGACGCGCCCGCTCGCGAGTCGCATCCCAGGTCACTTACCCGTTCCCGTCCCCTGCTGTCATGTGCTGGCGCGCGCGGCTCCGCTCTCTAGGGCGCGCGCGCGCCAGCTCCCTGAGACTTAAAGGGCCAGTGCACCAATGATTGGTGCCTGGCCCAATTAGCTTAATTGGCTTCCACCTGGTCCCTGACTATATCTAACCTCCTCCCATGCACTCCCTTGCCGGATCTTGTTGCCCTTGTGCCTAGTGAAAGCGTTTTGTGTGTCTAAAGCCTGTGTACCAGAACTTCTGCTATCCACCCTGACTACGAACCTTGCCGCCTGCCCCCGACCTTCTGCTACGTCCGACCTTGCTTCTGTCTACTCCCTTGTACCTCGCCTATCATCAGCAGTCAGAGAGGTGAGCCGTTGCTAGTGGATACGACCTGGTAACTACCGCCGCAGCAAGACCATCCCGCTTTGCGGCGGGCTCTGGTGAAAACCAGTAGTGACTTAGAACCGGTCCACTAGCGCGGTCCTCGCCAATCCCTCTCTGGCACAGAGGATCCACTACCTGCCAGCCGGCATTGTGACAGTAGATCCGGCCATGGATCCCGCTGACGTCCCTCTGCCTTATATCTCTGATATCACCACGGTGGTCGCCCAGCAATCCCGACAGATCGCCCATCTAACCCACCAGCTGTCGGAAGTGTTCACCATTGTGCAGCAACTTCAGTCGCAACTTCAGCAGCAATCATCTCCTCCGCCAGCTCCTGCACCCCTTCCGCAGCGAGTGGCCACTCCTAGCCTCCGCCTGTCCTTGCCGGACAAATTTAATGGGGACTCTAAGTTTTGCCGTGGCTTTCTTTCGCAATGTTCCCTGCACATGGAGATGATGTCGGACCAGTTTCCTACTGAAAGGTCTAAGGTGGCTTTCGTAGTCAGCCTTCTGTCTGGAAAAGCCCTGTCATGGGCCACACCGCTCTGGGACCGCAATGACCCCGTCACTGCCTCTGTACACTCCTTCTTCTCGGAAATTCGAAGTGTCTTTGAGGAACCTGCCCGAGCCTCTTCTGCTGAGACTGCCCTGCTGAACCTGGTCCAGGGTAATTCTTCCGTTGGCGAGTACGCCATACAATTCCGTACTCTTGCTTCTGAACTATCCTGGAATAATGAGGCCCTCTGCGCGACCTTTAAAAAAGGCCTATCCAGCAACATTAAAGATGTTCTGGCCGCACGAGAAACTCCTGCTAACCTGCATGAACTCATTCATCTAGCCACTCGCATTGACATGCGTTTTTCTGAGAGACATCAAGAGCTCCGCCAGGAAAAAGACTTAGATCTCTGGACACCTCTCCCACAGTCTCCACTGCAATCTGCGCCTAGGCCTCCCGCCGAGGAAGCCATGCAAGTGGATCGGTCTCGCCTGACCCTGGAAGAGAGGAATCGCCGTAAGGAAGAGAATCTTTGTCTGTACTGTGCCAGTACCGAACATTTTTTGGTGGATTGCCCTATCCGTCCTCCACGTCTGGGAAACGCACGCTCGCACCCAGCTCTCGTGGGTGTGGCGTCTCTTGATGCTAAGTCGGCTTCTCCACGTCTCACGGTGCCTGTACGGATTTCTACTTCAGCCAGCTCTTCCCTCTCAGCCGTGGCCTGCCTGGACTCTGGTGCCTCTGGGAATTTTATTCGGGAGTCCTTGGTGAATAAATTCCGCATTCCGGTGACCCGTCTTGTCAAGCCACTCCACATTTCCGCGGTCAACGGAGCCAGGTTGGATTGCACCGTGCGTTACCGCACGGAGCCCCTCCTAATGTGCATCGGACCTCATCACGAGAAAATTGAATTTTTGGTCCTTCCCAATTGCACTTCCGAAATTCTCCTTGGACTACCCTGGCTTCTACACCATTCCCCAACCCTGGACTGGTCCACTGGGGAGATCAAGAGTTGGGGTCCCTCTTGTTCCAAGGACTGCCTTAAACCAGTTCCCAGTACTCCCTGCCGTGACCCTGTGGTTCCTCCTGTATCCGGTCCCCCTAAGGTCGTTAGGGACTCTGCCTGCCACAGAAAATGCCTCTCCCCCCCTCCCAGTCCACTCAGGCAAGCCTCGGTGCCTCCTCATGGCCCTCGTCCTGGTGTCACACTGCCCCGTGCCAGGCCTCGCCCTCTGCCCTCCCTCCCCATTCCCACTCCTGCTGTACTGCCTGCCATTGAGGAAACCATCCATTCCTTCCCGGTGTCCTCATCCCAGGGGAGGCAGTCACCGGACAAAAAAAAGGGGAGACCTAAGGGGGGGGGGTACTGTTACGCCTAGCGCTCCGGGTCCCCGCTCCTCCCCGGAGCGCTCACGGCGTCTTTCTCCCTGCAGCTCCCCGGTCAGTCCCGCTGACCGGGAGCGCTGCACTGTCATGGCCGTTGGGGATGCGATTCGCACAGCGGGACGCGCCCGCTCGCGAGTCGCATCCCAGGTCACTTACCCGTTCCCGTCCCCTGCTGTCATGTGCTGGCGCGCGCGGCTCCGCTCTCGAGGGCGCGCGCGCGCCAGCTCCCTGAGACTTAAAGGGCCAGTGCACCAATGATTGGTGCCTGGCCCAATTAGCTTAATTGGCTTCCACCTGGTCCCTGACTATATCTAACCTCCTCCCATGCACTCCCTTGCCGGATCTTGTTGCCCTTGTGCCTAGTGAAAGCGTTTTGTGTGTCTAAAGCCTGTGTACCAGAACTTCTGCTATCCACCCTGACTACGAACCTTGCCGCCTGCCCCCGACCTTCTGCTACGTCCGATCTTGCTTCTGTCTACTCCCTTGTACCTCGCCTATCATCAGCAGTCAGAGAGGTGAGCCGTTGCTAGTGGATACGACCTGGTCACTACCGCCGCAGCAAGACCATCCCGCTTTGCGGCGGGCTCTGGTGAAAACCAGTAGTGACTTAGAACCGGTCCACTAGCGCGGTCCTCGCCAATCCCTCTCTGGCACAGAGGATCCACTACCTGCCAGCCGGCATCGTGACATCAGTGATTCCCAACCCGTGTGCCTCCAGCTGTTGCAAAACTTTAACTACCAGCATGCGCTGATAGACTGTGCATGCTGGGAGTTGTAGTTTTGCAACAGCTGGAGATTCCCCCCCTGTGAATGTACAGGGTACATTCACATGGGCAGGGGGCTTACAGTGAGTATCAGGCTGCAGTATCAGTTTGCGATGCAGCAAATTTTGCGCAGCAGCTCAAACTCGCAGCAGGAAACTTGCTGTAATCCCCCGCCCGTGTGACTGTACCCTAAAAACACTACACTACACTAACACAAAATAAAATAAAAAGTAAAAAACACTACATATACATATACCCCTACACAGCCCCCCTCCCCTCCCCAATAAAAATGAAAAATGCCTGGTATGCCACTCTTTCCAAAATGGAGCCTCCAGCTGTTGCAAAACAACAACTCCCAGTATTGCTGGACAGCCGTCATCTGTCCAAGCATGCTGGGAGTTTTGCAACAGCTGGAGGCACCCTGTTTGGGAATCACTGGCGTAGAATACCCCTATGTCCACCCCTATGCAAATCCCTAATTCAAGCCTCAAATGCACATGGCGCTCTCACTTTGAAGCCCTGTCGTATTTCAAGGCAACAGTTTAGGGCCACATATGGGGTATCGCCGTACTCGGGAGAAATTGCCTAACAAATTTTGGGGGGCTTTTTCTCCTTTCACCCCTTATGAAAAGGTGAAGTTGGGGTCTACACCAGCATGTTAGTGTAAAAAAATTAATTGTTTACACTAACATGCTGGTGTTGCCCTATACTTTTCATTTTGACAAGAGGTAAAAGGGAAAAAAGCCCCCCAAAATTTGTAATGCAATTTCTCCCGACTAGGGAGATACCCCATATGTGTAGAATATGTCACGAAAAAACAATCTCGGAATCAGAATGATAATTAAAAGCATTCCAGAGTTATTAATGTTTAAAGTGACAGTGGTCAGATGTTCAAAAAATGGCCGGGTCCTAAGGTGTAAAATGGCTGGGTCCTTAAGAGGTTAAAGGGGTACTCCCCTGAAAAACTTTTTTTTTTTTTAGATCAACTGGTGTCAGAGAAAGTTAAACAGATTTGTAAATTACCTCTATTAAAAAATCTTAAAGGGGTACTCTGCACCCCTAGACTTCTTATCCCCTATCCAAAGGATAGGGGATAAGATGTCAGATCGCCGGGGTTCCGCTGCTGGGGGCCCCCGGAATCTCGGCTTCTGCACCCACCTGTATGGCTTCCACCACACACTGGCAACGCTGGAGGCTTCGGAGCCCGACCACAATGGCGGACAAGCGTGCTGTCACGACTCCGCCCCGTGTGACGTCACACCCCGCCCCTCAATGCAATTCTATGGGAGGTCCGTCACGCCCCCTCCCATAGACTTGCATTGTGACGTCACGCTCGTCCACCATTGTGGTCAGGCTCCGAAGCCTCCAGCGTTGCCAGTGTGAGGTGGAAGCCGTACAGGTGGGTGCAGCAGCCGAGATCCCGGGGGCCCCCAGCAGCGGGACCCAGGAGATCTGACATCTTATCCCCTATCCTTTGGATAGTGGATAAGATGTCTAGGGGTGCGGAGTACCCCTTTAATCCTTCCAGTACTTATCAGCTGCTGTATGCTACAGAGAAAGTTCTTATTTATTTATTTTTTACTTTCCTTTCTGTCTGACCACAGTGACCTCTGCTGCACCTCTGTTCATTTTAGAAACTGTCCAGAGCTAGATAGGTTTGCTATGGGGATTTGCTCCTACTCTGGATAGTTGCTAAAATGGAAAGAGGTGTCAGCAGAGAGCACTTTGGTCAGAAAGAAATGAAAATTAAAAAAGAAATGAACTTCCTCTGGAACATACAGCAGCTGATAAGTACTGGAAGGATTAAGATTTTTAAATAGATGTTATTTACAAATCTGTTTAACTTTCTGTCACCAGTTGATTTAAAAAAAACTCTTGCCTTTCTCATGATTTCTTTTTTTGAAAAAGATGACCCGGCAGACCACATTCCTGGACTAAGCATGATCCGTGGTGGGTGGATCAAGGGTCCTATGAACGGTCTCAACCATGCTTCTATTTCTGGTGCTGGGGCTAAATATGTCACATTGCGCCAATCACAGACTGAGGCAGGACATTTGCGCCCAGTCATTGGTTGAGCGCAAATTTACATATTGACTTATACGTGGTGATGCCAGCCGGTCCACAGCTTCCATATATCAGAACATCAAATGTACTCCTGCTAGGCTGCTGCTCCGTTGCCACCCCAGAGGTTTGACCATCCACACTTTCTATAGATTTCAGGACTGGCAGACTGAAAGACTTCCCATTGCAAATGTATGCGGATCACAATTCTCCCATAGGAACGGTGTATAATTTGCCAATTTCTATATATATATATTGCCAACTATACTCCATCTCACCACATGCCAACTTAAATAAAGACATATACTGTATCTCTATGGACTACCTAGATAAAAGGCTCAGATGAACATATACATGTATTCCCTCTCTATGGCACGGGACCTATCTAGTACATCCGATACCTCCATGCTACTATATCTAGCCTTATATTGATATGGGGGAGAACAGATTGAGGCGCTCACCCTGTCTGTGCCCGTACTTCTCTAAGCACAATTTCCCTGATGAGTTGTGCCGCACAGTAACGAACACAGCGAAACGTGTTGGATGTATTTATATCATGCCTATACCTGTAAGGTCTATGTGACTATTGTATCATAACTGTATTTACATGTACTTGACTCACCCTGTGATATCTGGAGGTATTGTTAAACAGATATCTGCCACAGTGTTATCAGTCCTCCGTACCTTATAAGACGACTTTTTTAACCCCGAATTTTCTTCTGAAAAGTCGGGGGTCGTCTTATACGACGGGTATTGAGGTCCGGGATAGGAAAACTTCTGATTATCTGCCCGGGCCGCCTCCCGTGTGTGGCTGCAGGCGGTGGCCGGCCAGAGCAAGTAAAAACTAATACTGTATACTAAAAAACCAGGGTGCCTCCAGCTGTTGTGAAACTACGACTCCCAGCATGGCAAAAGCTGTCCGGGCATGCTGGGAGTTGTACCCCTGGTCTTTAGTATACAGTATTCGTTTTTACTTGCTCTGGCCGGCCCCCGCCTGCAGCCACACACGGGAGCCGGCCCGGGCAGATAATCATAGGTATTCCTATTCCGGACATCCCTGTGTTCCGAAAAATGTTTTCGGGACATAAGGATGTCCGCTGGTCACTTACCATTCCCCAACGGCGCGTGTCCTCCTTCGGTCCTCCTGTGGTCCGGTCCCATGTCTCTATGGTTGTACGCACGGGACGTCAGTGAAGTCACGTGCCTACAACCATAGAGGCAGAGGAGCGCAGGACCAGGAGGACCGCAGGAGGACGTGCGCCGACCGGGGCCTGATGAGTGACCGGCCGTGCTATCTTAAGTGATCCGGTCACCACTCCCCGGTCCCGGCACCTAGTGCTATGGTCCATAGGCCATAGCAGTAGATGGTGACCCGGGCCGGAGGAGCGGTGATCGGAACACTGTGGAGGCATTACAGACATACAGCATGCAGCCATACACTGTATATGGCTGGAAGCTGTATGTCTGTTGGGGGGAGCTGCCTACTATTGTGGGGGAACTGCTGACCTAATGTGGGGGGAGCTGCCTACAAATGTTGGGGGAGCTGCCTACAAATGTTGGGGGAGCTGCCTACAAATGCGGGGGAGCTGCCTACAAATGTGGGGGGAGCTGCCTACAAATGTGGGGGAACTGCCTACTATTGTGGGTGAAATGCTGACCTAATGTGGGGGAATTGCCTACAAATGGGGGGGGGAGCTGCCTACTATTGTGGGGAACTGCTGACCTAATGTGGGGGGTGCTGCCTACAAATGTGGGGGGAGCTGCCTACAAATGTGGGGGAGCTGCCTACTATTGTGGGGGAACTGCTACTAATGTGGGGGAGCTGCCTACTAATGTGGGGTAACTGCTGACCTAATGTGGGGTAACTCCCGACCTATTGTGGGGGAGCTGCCTACTATTGTGTGGGAACTGCCAACCTAATGTGGGGGAACTGCCGACCTAATGTCTATGAGGAGCGATTAAAGGAGTTACAATTGTTTAGTCTTGAGAAGAGACGTTTAAGGGGGGATATGATAAACATATATAAGTATATTAATGGCCCATACAAAAAATATGGAGAAAAACTGTTCCAGGTTAAACCTCCCCAAAGGACGAGGGGGCACTCCCTCCGTCTGGAGAAGAAAAAGTTTAGTCTCAAGGGGCGGCATGCCTTCTTTACCGTGAGGACTGTGAATTTATGGAACGGTCTACCTCAGGAAATGGTCACAGCAGGAACAATTAACAGCTTTAAAACAGAATTAGATACATTCCTGGAACAAAATAACATTAATGCTTATGAAGAAATATAAAATCCCATCCCTTCCCCAATATCGCGCCACACCCCTACCCCTTAATTCCCTGGTTGAACTTGATGGACATATGTCTTTTTTCGACCGTACTAACTATGTAACTATGTAATGTGGGGGAGCTGGCAATCTAATGTGGGGTAACTGGCAACCTAATGTGGGGGAACTGGCAACTTAATGTGGGGGGAACTATACTGCCTACCTAATGTGGGGGGAACTATACTGTCTACCTAATGTGGGGGGAACTATACTGCCTACCTAATGTGGGGGAACATGATGCCTACCTAATGTGGGGGGAACTACAAGGTACCGTACATCGCAGTAGGAGGGGTAGTCTTATATGGCGAGTATATCCCAAACTCTATATTTTAGCTGTAAAAGTTGGGGGTCGTCTTATACGCCGGCATATACGGTAACTCCCTCCCATTTTAAGACATAGGATGAGATAGGAGGATCCGGATGCGGGCTGGCTCTCTGTAGGAAGGCCTGCCTGCATTAATAGGTAGGGGGGTCTGTTGACCAGCAGGGCCAGTTTAATAGGATGGCCAGCTGCAACCATTCTTAAAACTATCATTGTCATATAATATTGTGTATGTTCATTATATTGTATTAAATAATAGAAGTTTTATAATAAAATGACCACGTTGGTACCACTAGTCAACATAGATCTAATAACAACAAAAATTTAGAAATATCCCAAAATTTTTATTGACAATTGTGATCGTGTATTAAACAAGGAAAAGCAATTTATTTTAAGCTCTTAATTCTATAAGGTGCAAACACAGTATGCTAAAAAAAATACACTATCTAAACATAATCTAATATTATATAACTATGTATCTACTTTTTAAATGTGGATAATTCACTCAATTTGAATTTCTAAAAACTGTGAGTTTATACGTTACTCAAAGACATTCCTAGAAGTACAGAAATTGGAAAGGTCAAAAAAATTCAGAGACCACCCTTTGTCTGTTGGTAACATGTTATAAACCATTGCTTATCTGTCAAGCCTACTTTTTTTTTTTAGAAAACATTTGTCCAATGACCTTGGAGAGGAGTGACTATTCAAATGAGACATTTTTATATACTTTAATGACCACTAGGTTTTGTAATGCCTGGTCTGTTAAGATCTTTAAAACAAAATTAGTTATTTACAATTTTAGTACTTCTAAAAAATGATTTCAATATATTTTTATTGTCTTCAATAAGACTAGTTTAGTAAGCATTAATACTCATTCTTTAAAACCCAATTCAACCCCTCATGTCAGTTCTAGACACACTGGCCCTGATTTACTAAGAATGAAGTGTTTTTTTCTTTGTGGGGTTTTTTTTCCCACAGTTTTGCTTTTCCCCAAAAAAATTTCCAGAGCACAAACCCACCCCATTTATTGTGGGGAACATTAGTAAATATGCTGGGATTTTTGGACAGTGTCAGGGACACGCCCTTTTTTTGAGAACTCATAATTTTAAAAGGGTGTGAATTTGGCAAATAGTCATGGGGGGTGGGGGTGGTGGCCCATCCCCCACAGCTACTTCCCACCCTGCTGAGTGACAAGTTTTTCTATACACATAGCAGGAGATTAATCAAAACCTGTGCAGAGGAAAAGTTGACCAGTTGCCCATAGCAACCATATTTCGTCTTTCATTTTTAACAGGGCCTCAACTTGTCAACCTATACTCTGCACAGGTTTTGATAAATCTCCCTCATAGAGAGAGATGAGGCGCTTATTTTCGGCAGGATAGAGAGCTGCTTCTGAGGAGTGCCCCAACAACTACTTGCCAGTTTCCAGCTGCTTTTTAAAACTGATTTTCTTAAACACTTCAGCCTTTCATAGTAAATTATGGTGTCACGATCATGTTCTCTGTCTGTGTTTTATGCTGCCCTCCGTTCTGCAGCATGCCACTGCTGACAGGTTCCCTTAAAATAGTGTAAAACCCATTGAAAGTAGTTAAAATAATACATTTTTAATTGTAGTATATTATTCTCCTTTCATAATAATAAAACATCGGGTATGTCTTTTTTCCTAGTTCTTATGATTGCCTGCGAGATGATCCATTTGCGCATGACTGGCCTTTACTTCCTCAGCTTCCTGGGATACACTATTCTATGAATGAGCAATGTCGTTTTGACTTTGGTATTGGCTACATGATGTGTACAGCTGTAAGTATTGTGTTTTAAAATGATATACATGTGTTTAATTGTGAGTTTTAAATAGAGCCAAGCAGTTAGGTGTAAATATAGCTGAGACATCTTCAGATCTATGTTACCTTAGTTTTAAAGAGATCGAGGAAAAGCATGATTTTTTTTTTTTATTTCAAAGAGATTGCTTGAGTTATCAGGTTCAAATTTTTTTGTGGGTGGTAGTTAAGAATTGTCTTTTCTGTACTGGAAATGAGAGGATTCACAGATCTGCTGATAACATTTAGCTTATACTCATCAGCCACATTGAGAATACAGAGCTGCAGAGTGAATGAAGCACAACAGTGTTAAAGACACCACCATTAAAGAGAATGTACAGTATAGTCAGTAAATTACCTATTGGTTAAAGAAAGGGAACTAGTCATCCGATTTGACCATATACAATGCATGGCAACACGTCATGTAAGGTAAAATCATTTTTTTTTCTCATTATTTATTTTCATTTTCAATATGAGCAGAATTCACACAAAAACATGCTCTTAGGGGATGCTAAGTGGTTTAACACTGATTAGGGCATTAACATAAAACAAATAAGGAACACAATAGAAGAGCAAAATAGAAGAGGAGGATGAAGAGAGAAATAAAAGGCAAAAAGCGGAGGAGGAGGGGAGAAAAAAGACACATGGGGCCACAACGGACAACATGGGAAACACCGAAGACAACACACAAGGACAACACTCAAACCAGCGACAAGGAAATGGGGGGAGAAAGGATGCTGGACTCCCCAAAAGACCAGGAGAAGTGGCTCAGTCGCGCAATAAGACACTGTATTCAGGAGTTTCCTGAAAGGCAGGCCAGTCAAAGCAGGTCTTAAATAAACCATTATATCTGGGGATGAGGGTTAGCAGTGAGTTGCTCCATGCACTGTATGTCCAGGATCCTTGATATCATGTATGGTAAAATCATCTTCCTAACCATGCCTAGGATATGTTCCTGCTGGCAGCAATGGTTAGACTATGCAGTCCCTCGCCATGCCAAAATTAGTCCCCTGGGTGGGGAGCCATCCTCTGTTAGTCCCATCTGCTCAGGCTGTAATCACGCCCACTCAGTTTAATTGGCTGCCCCGGCACGGCCTGCATCCTTGCTCTGCTCTGTCTACTTAGGGAGCAGAGCTGGGATGAGGACTGTCAATCTGAGTGGGTGTGGTTACAGCCAGAGCAGACTGGACTAGCAAAGGATGGCTATAGTTCAGGGGACTACTTATCTGCCGGCAAGGGACACCTTTTGAACTGCATAACCTTAACATCGCTGCTGACATGTCTCCCAAGTATTTTGAGGAAGAAGATTTTACCATGTATTACATGCTACCTTGCATTAGATATGATATATATATCCCTGTATATTTTTATAAAATATTTTTTCTAATTTTACACATGAATGTGTATATTAAAGTAGATTCTGTCACCAAATTTAACCTTATATAACCAGTGGCATCACATTACATATGTGAACATTAGGTTTTCTACCATACCTGGATGTCCTCCTGCCAGCCCTCTCCAGAAGTGGAGAAAATAACTTTTAGAAATCTCCTGCACCATATGTAAATGATGCTAAACTAGTCATTGAAGTGTTTGGCTTCCTGAATTAGTCACCACACTGGCTTTTATCATGTCTATTCAGTCTAAAATCATGCGTATTAACGGCGTAAGCATGGCCTGACGTCACTACTCTGGTCCCTAAAGTCCCACACAGGCCCAGGGATGACACTAGCTCAAGACTTCAGGGAGAAGATCGGATAAGTCAGGCCGTGCCAGGGCTCAAAATGCATATTCATGCCTAAGAAGGTGGGATTAGAGACTGAATGTGTGCTATCATCCCCATGTGCACAGTACACAGAGTATGCTTAGGACACTATCCCAAAAAAATCCATGAAATAACAATATGCATTAGACTACGCATCCCAAAAAATGAGATCTCTGGATGACACTTCTCGCAGAATGTACCGCAAGTAGAAAGTAGCATAAAAAGATAACTACTTTAAAGAACGCGCAGGCACAGAGTTTTAAATCTGAACCAGACTCTTCGCCAAGCATGTGGGTTCTAACCAAGAGCTGGATACCAGATGAGGCAAATACAGGAAAATTTAAAGCATACCTATCCATACAGATCCCACCAAAAAAAAAATATATATAATAATAATAAATATATTCGTACCTAATCCTTACAATGGATTTTCTAATCAAATTTTTATGCCACTATCACCTATATTTCTTATTTTTTTTAAATACCTCTATTCATTAGCTCACAGTGTTAGATATTTTCTCAGGGAAAGCGGGCATGTCCCTCCCTTGTGGTGGTGGGAGGGGATTGGTGTGTCTGCTCATGCTGCCTTGTCCATAAGTCATCACTCGTCCATGACTCATGGACAAGCTAATGCTGCTGTAGGACTGATTAAGGTCCCCATAGGTATGGGGACCCCTAGTGGTGGGATTTTTTGGAGCTGTTTTTCTTTTATTAAATATATAAAAAAAATGTAAACAACAACCATATTACAAAAGGTCTTTCATTTTCATCAGTATCAACTTATAAAAAGTTTTCGGGGGGGGGGGCATGTCGCTGAGGAAGATGGCCACATATTAAGCTTGCTCCCCCTCGCTGAGACTGAAAACCAGCTAAAATCTGCAGTAACCCAGCTTTCCTAGATGGGGAGAACCTCCCGACAACACCTAAAGCCCTCACAAGCACTCCCCTGACAGGGATGGTTTCCCCTACTCATGATTGCTCCTGTTATAGACCCATTGCTCTTCTTAATTCCGACCTGAAGCTGTTTTCTAAGGTCTTGGCTAAGCACCTTTGTACTGATCCTTAAGGATCGATTTTATTCCTTGCCGCCAGGGTGGAGATTATACAAAAAAAACTGGGGGTCTCATTGACTTTATCAATCGGCGGTCTGAACAAGCCTTGGTTCTTAGTTTAGATGCGGAAAAAGTATTTTGATAGGTTGAGATGACCATTTCTTTTTTCCACACTTCAGAAATTTGGTATTACTGGTAATTTCTTTACTGCGATGCGGGGTCTTTACTTCTCTCCGACTGCTTTTCTTAAGTTCCCCCGCGCTTTATCTGACTTTTCCTCTATTTAATGGCACTTGGCAGGGCTGTCCATTATCCCTGTTGATTTTTGCACTTTGTATTGAACCTTTTGCCGCCATGATCTGGGAGATCTGAACATCTCTGGAATACCTCTTCATGATAGAATATTCAAGATCTGTCTCTTTGCCGATGATCTCCTCACCCTTACCTCTGTCTGCTCTTTTGTGTGCTAACTATTCTTTTAAATGGTCTCCTTCTGCTGTCAAATATTTAGGTGTACGCCTTACGCCTCGTTATTCTTCCATCTATTCCGCTCATTTCTCTCCTCTTTTCAGGAAACTCCTGGCCCTTATGGAAAAGTGGCAGTCCCAATATATTTTGTTTTTTGGGCGTATAGCGGCAGTTAAAATGACAGCCCTCCCTAAATTGCTTTTTATTTTTTTTCCGGCTATTTTCCACCTTATCTGGGATGCGAAGAGGCATCTCCTTCCGATGTCAGTTTATGATGGCGGCTAGGTTTATGGGTGGGTTGGCCGTCCCTGATGTGGTTAAATACTATTGGGCTGCTCATTTACGTCACTTAGTGGCATGGTCTACGTACCACGCGTTTAGCCAATGGATGGAGTTGGAGAAGCTTTGGTTTGCTCCAGTTCACCCCAATGCTCTTCTTTGGTGTGCCCCCCCCCCTTTCCCATTCCCCAGAGATCTCTATTGGGTCAAATGTTCTTCTCACGCTATGTGTAGGGATATTGCTCTAGAAAGTTTAAAGGAGTAATCCGGGCAAAAACATCTTCAAAAGGACAGGGGATAGGATGTCTGATGGTGAGGGGGCCCGCCGCTGGGACCCCCCACGATCTCCCTGCAGCAGTCCGCATTCTATGCGTAGCTGCGTCTGATGTTTCGGAAACCGCCAGGCTTTCGAGACGGGGACTTGACGTCACGCCACGTGTCTTGCAAGGATCTCCCCTCCCCTGAACGGTTCCACTACCTGCAGCTTAGACATTTTATGTCTTCTACGTTGAATTCGCTGGTAGTCTCCCTGCCTACAAGTTTTGAAAGATTGTGCCAGAGTGGACCCCAGACGAGGGGACTTCTTTCTGATATTTTCTCTATTCTTCTCAACCCCTCTGATGGTGACCCACCATCACACCGCTATATGCGCCATTTGGAGGAGGCTCTGGAGACTAGCAGCACTCTTCCTCAGTGGCGTGTCATTTGGGAACATGCCTCC
The DNA here is from genome assembly GCF_029499605.1 of Hyla sarda. Taxonomy (NCBI): domain Eukaryota; kingdom Metazoa; phylum Chordata; class Amphibia; order Anura; family Hylidae; genus Hyla; species Hyla sarda. The sequence continues at coordinate 344,996,089 of NC_079192.1, read as the reverse complement.
AAGGCTTCTATTTGCACTGCTTATAAGGAGACTCAGTTCAAAATGGTCATGGGGTAGTACCATACCCCGGAATTGCTGAATAGATTAAACATTGTTTTACTGTCTTTTTTACATTTGTTCTTATTATGAAAATTTTCAGTAAACATTACAGTAAAAAATAAAAAAAAATTTGGATCTTACAGTGCCCATTTAACTTGATATAGGGCTCGGTGGGTTAAGGAAAGGTGCAGCAGTCAGGCCACTTCTTATTTTGGGTTAAAAAATATTTAACCTGCTACTCTTGCAGCTTTACTGCATTCTGGAATACATTTGAAAAACAAGCTTTGGCAATAAAAAAAATAATGGCCCAGAATTATCAGAGGACAAAATCTTTCTAATTTGCCTATAGCAACCAATCAGAGTTCAGATTTCATTTTCTATTAACAGATGAGAGCTGAGCTTTGATTGGTTGTTATAGGCTGACTGGTTTCGTCTTCAGACAGACTTATAAATCTGGGCCCATGAATTTGAAATATCCCTATTCCTTATTACCTATTAATTCTAAGCCCATCACCTCTGTAGAGGTTACATGAATTTCCCTCGGCCCAACCTTATATTCACAATGATACTGGAAGGGCAGCTTAGGCATTTATTTATAATTAACTGTCCATCAATAAATGCCCCGTCAATGCACATAACCATTGAAGCTGCAAAGTGTGTCCCCTTAACTGCTGGAGAGCTGGTGCTTTCTAGTTCCTCCTGATAGCGTGGCTGCATTATTTCCTGCCTCCTGTTGTAGAGGATTTAGGAGGTGCTATTAGTGGTGATTTTGGTGTGTGCTGGGGGGGGGGGGGGGGATTATGGTGGTGGTGTGTGCCCTGCGAGGGGTTAGGGGTGTTTAATAATAATAATAAAAAGAAGAAGAAGAAAAAAAAAAATGAGTGCAAACCACACACACATACTTGTATGATAAAGTGGCCTGCTACAGAAAAACTCTATGCCAACAATGATATTCTCTCTACAATCCAAATTCACAAGTGTAAGGCTATGTTCACACGGGGGAATGTCTGCACAGAAAATCTCTGTGCAGACATTCCCCTGACAGCAGAGCGCCAGCATAACATGCCGGCGCTAAGACTGCTCAGATGTGCACCATCCTATAGATGGCAGTGCATTTCTGTGCGGAGTCTGCAGAAAGAGTGGACATGTCTATTCTTTCTGCGGACACTGGAATTTGAATTTCCGCACCAGATGTTTCCGGCATGGAAATTCTGTTATGTGAACAGCCCAACAGGATCTCATTGAAATCAATGGGGCTCTGCTGCTGCGGAATCTCCATGCAGAATTCTGCACAGAAATTCCATCTTGTGAACGTAGCCTGTTGATTACTATGTGTTAACCTCCCCTCTAATCCTACTCAACTGCGACTTACTGCTAAATCTTACTGAAATCTCCAGAGACTAAGAGAAAAAAATATATATTTTCAGAACAGTAATATTCCTTCTAACATTCTCCAGGATAATTCCATATCTTTTCCAGACTCTGGAAACAGGGAAGTATGGAACACTGGACACCAAGCTGCTATATTTACACAAGTACACAACTACTGAAAACCTTCTAATGGCCAGAAATGGGTAAAAATAGCTTGGCGTCTTGTACATTGATCTCCTGACAAGGCAACCATTTCTTGGATTAAAAACGTAATTATGCTGCCTTTAAGTGTGACAGTTCCATACCACACATGGATACGATTTCTGTGTTTACAACAAGATTATTAATTGACCAAGATTATTAATCAACCTTGATTAATTGATCTCTATGGGGAGATTTATCAAAACCTGTGCAAAGGAAAAGTTGCCAAGTTGCCCATAGCAACCAATCAGTATGCTACTTTCATTTTGCAGAGGCCTTGTTAAAAATGAAAGAAGTGAGCTGATTGGTTGCTATGGGAAACTTTCCTCTGGACAGGTTTTGAGACATCTCCCCCTACCTGTTTATTATGGCAAATCTATGTTTGTTGGTATATCAGCACATGAGAGAAAGAGATTTACAGACCATGTCTCATAAACATCACATAAAGAATAAACTAACAGGGGACACTCAAGTCCAGCATAATAATTCCACAGTACAAAAATGGTCAGTACAATAAAAAAAAGGGAAAATTGGACAACAACAGTAGAAGGGGGGGGAAGAAAGGAAGAGATAGAAGGGTACAGAAGACAAAGACACTGGCAAACATGGGCAGACAAAACACAAGAAAAAGGAGAGGGGGAGGGAGGACGCAGGTTAAGATTGGGGGGGGGGGGGAGGGGTAAAAGGGGGAAGGGAAAAACATAAGCTCCTTAAGAGAGCCAACTAGAAATCTCCGGGGATTCCCTGAAAGAGTCCCACGGATGCCAAACACTGAAAAACACTTTGTGTTTATCTCGATCAAAAACTACCAGTTCCTCCATTCTACTAAACTTAAGCGTCTCAACAAACTCCACTTTCAAAGGAGTAGCTGCGGACTTCAAGTGGCACAGACTTAGTTCGCACAGCACATAAGAAATGCCTCAGTAGGCCCCTTTAACTCACGGAATGGAGGTAGGGTACAGAGAAAAAAGGGCAATATCAGAGGAGGGAGGGATGGAATCTGCAAAAATTATGTTAAATGGGTCAAATACAGATGCCCAGAATGGACGGATCAGAACACAATCCCACCACATGTGAAGGTAAGTGCCAATAGCCTTGCTACAGCGCCAGTACAAGGCCGAGGGGAACAGCAGGAATCCGATCCAGGCACCTGTACCACCTGGACAAGATTTTAAAAGCAGCCATGCAATGGGGAGGAGGAATCAGATGGGGCAGCTATAAATTCAGCACCCGAGAGTGCCTGCTGCATTTGTGGTTTGGAGCCAGCGGGAAACCCTAGGAGAGCACTTATACCGGAATCCTTAGCAAATTAAGGGTTACTAAAGTGAGGTGTCAAAGGGCCCGGCCTGCTAGAGAGTTTCCAGCAGACCATTGATGAATCCCAAAAAGGGAGCATGATCCTAGATATTAAAGAGAGATCAAATCCAAGGCAGGGCAGCTGGATGTAGGGGGGAAAGGGTGAATTTCCAGGGTAACCAATTGTTTTGAGCGGGAACGATGGCAAAGGTCCAGAATCCTGGTGCAGACCGTGGCCATGTAATGAAGGCGGAAGGCGGGAAGTCAATCTACCCCCCCCCTCTCTTTGTGCCTAAGTAGGACCGAGTGAGCCAGTCAAGGGAGGCTAATTCAGTGAAGAGGTCAGCCAGAATCAGAGAGTCGGCTTTTTTAAGACGAGCCCCATGAGCTAGGAAAATGCCTCTGACCGTACACTTAATAGCTTCCTGTTTAAGTGGAGCAGGGGTATCGTCGGAACTATGGTTCTCCATAGAATCAGAGATCGTCTTGCGGACCTCGGCACTGCACAGGGCGTCATTAAGAAGGTGGTCATTAAGCCTCCAGGAGTAAGGGCGAGGAGTATGTGGATCGAAATGTAGCTTGGCCAATACAGGGGCATAGTCGGACCATACCATGGTGTCAATAGAGGCTCTCGGGGACAAGGAAAGGAGGGGATGGCTCACAAAAATCATATCCAGCCTACTAAATGAGCAGTGTGTGGGAGAATAAGTATAATCTTTAACATCAGGATGTAATACACGCCATAGATCTATTAAACTACGGGAGTGGAACTCCCTGCGTAGCCTACAGGGAGCTGCAAAAGAGAGGGAAGACTTACCCGAGGAAGAATTAGTAGCCGGGTCCCAGACCCAGTTGAAGTCACCTCCCATAATAATCTGCAAGGAACCAGCAAAGTCATCCACATAGGTCAGCAAATCCAGTGCATAAGCGGCCTGTACCTGGTTAGGAAAATATACAGAAACCTCCGTAAACAGTTGAGAAGCATGAGAAAATTGCAAAAACAGAGGTCAATGGGGTCCACTTGGGATTTAGTGAGAGTGGATTGAAAGGTCCTGTGAAAGGCAATAGACACCCCTTTAGACTTAGCAGCGGGGTTCATAGAGTGGTACCAAACGGGATAGTTGCAGTCCCTAAGGACATGCTGGAGGTAGAATGGAAATTGGTTTCCTGAAAAAGGGCCACAGACACTGCCTTCTTAAGAAGGTGATAGAGGATGTGTCGCTGCTACTCCGGGATGTTAAACCCCTTTATTTTAAAGGAACAAAAAGCATCACAAGGAACAAAAAAGAAGAGGGCCAAAAAGGAAAGAAAAAAGAGAACAACAAAGAAAAACAAAAATTACGACGAAAGGTCTGAAACAAGGAGCGAACCAAGAGATGGTCAGCCCACTGATCATCTTCCCTACCTGTTTATTTATAGAAAGAAAAAATTCTATCAATCAAGGCTGGCTGGGCAGGGAGAAGACACTGGACCACCCCAATAACTCCAGTTTAGACAGCATGAAAGTGATGAGAGATTCCAGTTAAAGGGGTTATCCAGGAAAAAAACTTTTTTTTTTTTTTTTTTTATAAATCAACTGGCTCCAGAACAGATTTGTAAATTACTTCTATTAAAAAATCTTAATCCTTTCAGTACTTATGAGCTGCTGAAGTTGAGTTGTTCTTTTCTGTCTAAGTGCTCTCTGATGACACGTGTCTTGGGAACCGCCCAGTTTAGAAGCAAATCTCCATAGCAAACCTCTTCTACTCTGTGCAGTTCCTGAGACAAGCAGAGATGTCAGCTGAGAGCACTGCTACCAGACGGAAAACAACAACTCAAATTCAGCAGCTGATAATTATTGAAAGGATTAAGATTTTTTAATAGAAGTAATTTACAAATCTGTTTAACTTTCTGGAGCCAGTTGAGATATATATATATATATATAAAGTTTTTTCCTGGAATACCCTTTTAAGCTGGGTTATAAATGGTATTATTTCTGTAGTGCAGTCATTTATTTAGTTATTCAAATATGTAGGAGGATGCCACACATAGACAAATGTATCAGTTAAGTCCCTCAACATTCCTCCAAATATACTTTATTGCTTACATAATAATTGTTCTTATCTAAATGCTTTATGATCTACAATGCATAAGCTTGCTGCTAAAACCTACCCATTCTAATGTATTGAACAGACTTTCATTGGCAGAAACTTCTGAAACAGATTTGCTAAATGTAAATATACCCTTATGAGTCACTCTTTCTTTTGGTATAAAAATGTAATAACTAGATTAATAAATAAGAAAAATTTTCATTTTTGTCTTTTTCCATAGTTTCGCACATTTGACCCCTGTAAACAACTCTGGTGCAGCCATCCAGATAATCCATACTTTTGTAAAACAAAAAAAGGACCTCCCTTGGATGGAACAATGTGTGCACAAGGAAAGGTAATATTCTACATTTAGTATTGCTAATATATATATATATATATATATATATATATATATATATTTCCATTTAAACCAACCGTTCATTATCTACCAGCCAATAAAGTGAAATACTGAAAAATTATACTGCATTAGTCATATTTGTCATATCTGACAAAATGAGCTGCAACAGCATAGGCATTGGTCATATATAAAAGGAAAATATTATTTAAAGAAATGTACAGTGCCATACTTAGAAAGATTAAAAATAACAAAATAACATTTGTGTTTAGATACTTAAAGTACTATTAGATCTATTAAGAAAATGGAAGCTGTATTACTCCTTGTACTTTAGAAGTATACTGGTTTACAATAAAAATTCTGGTACATCATCTATAATGCCTGAAGACTATATAAGACACTCTGCATAATATTGTCATCTTCTTTATAATAACTGTAAGGTCATTTAATCAGAAAGATGTAGTGTTTGTATTTGAAAATTAGATATCTTCCTTTTTTATATTTCCATATTTTTTATTAGATTTTATAGTGAATAACTTCAAATACAAAATACACCATGAGACAATGGATACCTGTTTTCTAGACACCTTATTGATTGCTTGACTCACTGTTAGTTATTGTGCATAGTCAGTTGGGGGTAAAGGTGAGCATTTCTATCTACCATGTTTATCTTTTTCTGCCCAGCTAGGCAACAATTGCCTGTCATTACTCTTTTTCACAGTCAGTGGCATAGATAGGGTTGGTGTCACCCAGGGTTCTATAAAATAGTGACCCCACCTCCCTTCTTCAAGTAGTTTTCTTCCCATATAACACTGAGGGAACTGTGGCCGGGTAGAGGGTTTACTTGATTTTCCTACACACATTGTGGATTTAAACACCTTTTGGATTTAAAGGGCTCTGCATTACTTATTGCAAATACACAATCTTCGTATTTACAGTGTGCAGGAATCGGGTGTGATTCAAATTTTTTATTTCCTATGAGACGTGATAGGCTCCCATGATTTAGCATGGGAGCATGTTGTGGAAAATTACTTCTACTCTTATAATTAAATAAACCAATTTCTAAGTCCGGTTAGAGCATTCTGTGCTTTTAACAATGTGAAATTAAAGCTCCCAGACCTGAGAAATGGTAAAGATATGCTGAAAGTTTCACCCATCATTGTTGAAGACCTTCAAGTGACAACAGGTCTCATGGGACACAAAAAGATTACGCAGTGACATTGCCTTTAGGAGTACAGTCTTCTCCATAATTGATTCTTTTCCTCCTGATTTGGTCCAGACCGTGATGATTTGTTTCTCTCCCCTGTAGTGTTTGATGCACGGACATCTTTAGGGCTTCATCTGTACCAAGACAAGCTTTTCATAGTAGCTTACAATATTGCCCCTCAAAACATTAGCACACACTATGCCCCTGTATATAATACTGCCACACACTGTGCCCAAGAAGAGAATACTGCCACACACTTTATTTCTTCAGCCTCTGTGCCGCCCTTTAATGCAGCCTGGCCACAGCATGACAGCAGCATTGGGAAGTAAAAACGGCTGAATCTCACCCCTGGTGGTGCCGCCTCGCTTCGTGATGTCGCCCGGCGTGGTCCACACCCCTAGCAATGCTACTGATCACAGTATTATGCTGCTGTCTATATTTTTTAACAAAATATTATTTTTGTGGATATATAATAAGTTACAAATATATTGAAAATATTGAACTGTTGAAAAAAAAAATATATATATATACCAACCAGTATTACCAACATCACATTGCATACTTTCACATATACAGAAATTTCAAGTGCAGCAGCCTCCCATTGTCTTCAATAGAATTCTGCTGCACTGTACATACTGCTACATTTTTTGCATTTTTTTAAGTATACTGTCCATTTTCTTTCAGAAAACAACCCAATAGAGGAGCTTTTGTCCATGCAGTTTTGGGTGGTCTTCTCAAAGAGGCTTCACTGTAAATGATATTATTATAGCAGCTTCTGCAGCGATTTTAGTCTTATTTTAAGTCCACCGTAGTTACCAAATGCGCACACTTGCTTCAAATGTATTAAAAGCAAATGTCCATTATAGTCAGGCTTTATGTACCCCACAATACGTACTTCAATTCACAATATCAAGGTGTTCAGTACTGCAGACAGGTTAGGTATAATGAATAATCTTCAGACACATAGAGAAGGGATAAACCTATTTCTTCTTGTTGGTTTTATCTTCATAGTTTAAGTGTTTTATAACATTGCAATGCCAAAAATCGTATTTAACAATATGTAGTAAGGCATACCTCGGTCAGATGGAGAAAGACACGAGTACAAACCTGCTGCGCTACGTTTCAGGGGCATGCCCAGGGCTGGATTAAAATAGGCCCAGCCGGCCACCAAAAAGGCCGCTGAGGAGTGTAGCCGCCCACGCTGCAAGACCGCGAGAGAACAGAGTTTAAATCCTCTGTTCTCTTGCGGGCCGCAGCGGCCGGCAGTCAGAACAGCTGATGCGGTACATTTTTCATTGCCGCTCACTTCGCCGGATATGACCTCCACACCAGTGGGGGATCCAGAGGGGGGGGGGGCCCGAGATTGTTGCCCCTCCTCCCATACTATAGCATGGTGCAGTGGGAACTGTCAGCTGTACCGCTCCACCACTCCCTCACCTTTCTTACACCCATCACCTTTCTCACATGCTGCGGCTGCTCCGTTCTTGCAGTGTGAGTGAGAGCCACGGGTACGCCATCCACAGCAGGCCGGTGCAATGACATCACATCATCGCGCCGGCACCCGGAGGTCACGTCCCAGCGGCTCTCACTCACACTGCAAGAACTGAGCAAATTATAAGTGAGAGGGGCAAATTATAAGTGAGGGGCACATGTCAGGGGGGCATTTTATGTGAGGGGCACAGGACATGGGGTTATATTGAGGGGCACATGACGGGGGAATTATATGTAAGGGCACAAGACAGGACCCCCCCCCCGTCATGTGCCCCTCATATATAATACCTAATGTCCTGTGCCCCTCACATATAATGCCCCCTGACATGTGCCCCTCACATATAATTTCCCCTCAAGGGGCATTATATGTGAGGGGCACAGGACATCGGGAATTATATGTGAGGGGCACAGGACAGGGGGCATTATATGTGAGGGACACATGTCAGGGGGGCATTATATGTGGGGGCACATGACAGGGGGGCATTATTTGTGAGGGGCACATGTCAGGAGGCATTATATGTGGGGGCACATGACAAGGCCCCACCTGTCATGTGCCCATATAATGCACTTATAATGCCCCCCTGACATTTGCCACTTACTTATACCACCCTGGCATGTGCCCATCACTTATAATACTCACTGTCCTGTGCCCCTCACATATAATGCCCCCCTGTCATGTGCCCCTCATATATAATGCCCCATGTCCTGTGCCCCTCACATATAATGCCCCTGTCCTGCCCCCTCAGGGGGCATTATAAGTGAGGGGCACAGGACATGGGGCATTATAAGTCAGGGACATATGTCAGGGGGGCATTAAATGTGCACATGACAGGGGGGGGGCTGTCCTGTGCCCCCACATATAATGTCCAATTTCCTGTACCCCTCACATATAATACCCCCTGATGGGGCAGGACAGGGGGCATTATATGTGAGGGGAACATGACAGAGGCATTATATGTGAGGGGCACAGGACAGGGTGCATTATATGCGAGGGGCACAGGACAGAGGGCATTATTATTATGTGGGGGAACAGGACGTGTTATTATTATCATATGTGGGGGCAGAGGATGGGGCATTATTTCTATATATATGAGGGGCACAGAGTGTTTTGCATTTCAGAGGTATAGGCCGGCATTTATCATTGTAGGTGTAAGTGAAACATTTTTCTACACCTTTTTTTTTGTGCTGGTAATGTGTAGGGAGCACCAAATTTATTAAAAGGTAGCAGACCATTTGATACATTTTCTGCAGGTCACATACACTAAAAAGCTAAGTCTGGGCTGGTGTAGTTTTAGAGACTTTTCAGTGGCTTTGTGCCTTTTTTGCAAAAAGGTGCAGTTCAAAAAACCCATACATATCATGTGTATTGCCAAAATCAGTGGATTGCAACTCAAGGGCAAAAAAGGCATGAATAAACCCTGCTTGCGCCTTTTTTGCACCATTTGCGTTTTCATTTTATATATTATGTAAATATTTTCATTAAAAGGCCCAGAAAAATTCTCAGCACCAGGCCCATGAGGCTCTTAATCCGTCCCTGGGCATGCCCCCTTAGTCATGCACACAGAATCGTGGCTCAGGTGGGTTTAAATGTGATAGTGGAAGGCTCAAGGTAAATAGATTACCTCTTTATGTACGGTGCATACTTTCAAAACTTGCTAATAACCAAACCTTCCCAGGGATGTGGAATTCCTCTCGCCCGACGCCCGGGGACATGCAGTTTCAGGCGCCGGGCAGGTGAATTTTTCAGGCCCTTAGCCCTGCTTCGGGCAAGCAGGGCTGGACCTGAAAGCCCCCGACAAGCATGGCAGCGTTCAGAGTAGAGTCTGTGATAGAGTCTGGCTGGACTAGGCTCTATCAATGGATCGCAGAGCAAACAGATCAATGGAGTTCATTAGAACTCTATTGATCTGCATGAGAAATCTAATGATTCCTCATAAAAGTCCCCTAAGGGACTAATAAACTGTAAAAAAAAAAAAAAAAAAAAAAAAAGAATAAAAAGGTTTTAATAAAAGTTTAACCCCTTGGGGACCGGAGGGTTTTTCCGTTTTTTGCACTTTCATTTTTCCTCCTTACCTTTTTAAAAATCATAACCCTTTCAATTTTGTACCCAAAAATCCATATAATGGCTTATTTTTTGCGCCACCAATTCTACTTTGTAATGACATCAGTCATTTTACCCAAAAATCTACAGCGAAACGGGAAAAAAAAAACATTGTGTGACAAAATTGAAGAAAAAACACCATTTTGTAATTTATGGGGGCTTCCGTTTCTACATAGTAAATGTTTCTGTAAAAATGACACCTCTTTATTCTGTAGGTCCATACGATTAAAATGATAGCCAACTTATATAGGTTTGATTTTGTCGTACTTCTGGAAAAAATCATAACTACATGCAGGAAAATGTATATGTTTAAAATTGTCATATTCTGACCCCCATAACTTTTTTTTTATTTTTCCGCCAACGGTGCGGTATGAGGGCTAATTTTTTGCGCCATGATCAGAAGTTTTATATTGATCGGACTTTTTGATCGCTTTTTATTCATTTTTTCATGATATAAAAAGTGACCAAAAATACACTATTTTGGACTTTTTGAATTTTTTTGCGCGTACGCCATTGACCGTGCGGTTTAATTAACTATATATTTTTATAATTCGGAGATTTCCACACGCGGTGATACCACATGTTTATTTTTATTTACACAGTTTTTTTAAATGGAAAACGGGGGGGAGGGGGGGGGGGTGATTCAAACTTTTATTAGGGAAGGGGTTAAATGATCTTTATTCACTTTTTTTCACTTATTTTTTTGCAATGTTATAGCTCCCATACGGGGCTCTTACACTGCACACACTGATCTTTTACATTGATCAATTGTTTCTCATAGGAAACTATTAATCAATGACTCATGCCTGGATCTCAGGCACTGAGCAGTCATTAGGTGATCGGACAGTGAGGAGGAAGGTAGGGACCCTCCTGCTGTCCTACAGCTGTTCGGGATGCTGCGATTTCGCTACAGCGATCCCAAACAGCCCCCTGAGCTAACCGGCATTCGTTTACTTTCACTTTAGATGCAGCGTTCAACTTTGAACACCGCGTCTAAAGGGTTAATAGCGCACGGGTCCTGGCCCTCCATGGGCCCTACCCACTATGACTGATCACGGCGTGGCCCCGCGTTATAGAAAGGGAGTTGGAGAAGGGCGTACAGGTACGCCCTCAGTCCACAACAGGTTGAAAGACACACATTAACCCCTTCAATATTAAAAGTTCAAATCACCCCCTTTTCCTATATAAAATCATGTAAACATATTAAAAATAAACACCTCTCTGTGCGTAACTGTACGAACTATTAAAATAAAAAAAATATAAAAAAAAAAGCTACAGGGGTCAGAAAAACGCAATTTAAAAAAATTTGAAAAAGTTCAGATTTTTTTTTTTATTACTAAAACATCGCAGAAACAATGTCTGGTATTGCTGTAATCAGGCTGGCCTGAAGTAACAAAATAACATGTTAGCTCAACCACAAGGTAAATGGCGTAGAAAAGAAAACCACTCAATCTGCTAAATTATCTTTTATTATTTCAATTTCACTTCACCAATATTTTTGTTTGTTTGTTTTGGAGCATATGTTATAGAAAAATTAAAAGGTTTCATTATATAAGTAATTTATGGCTATTATAGGACGAGGAGGAAAAACGAGAGTGTAAAAGCGAAAATTGGCCCGGACAAGTGGATCGTCATGAGGGGCAAGTAGATTTTGCTCCGTTTTATTCCCAAAGACAAGTAGTTTTTTTAAAATAATTTTCCACATCCCTGCACAATAAATCCACATTTACAAAAATAATTTTAAATTACAGTTCTTATTCAGTCCTTTTGGCTTCAACGATTTTAGTTCAACGATCCAAAATGTTTCCCTTTTCAGTAAATTCCTTCTATTCACATCCATATTACTACTAACAGGTACTTCCTCAATAACCTGCCACCTTAGATCAGCTGCTACATGTCCATTCTCTTTAAAGTGTTTGGCTACCGTGGTTACCCTATACTGCGGTACTACAGCAGCACTAGACTCCAAGTGTGCATAGCGCCTAATTGCCGACTTATGTTCACAAACTCTTATTTTTATAGCTCGGGATGTTTGCCCGACATAAATAAAGCCGCAAGGGCACTTTAAAAGATAGATAGCATTAGCGCTGTTGAATGTGTGGTAAACCCTAATGGGAATTTTGTACCCTTTTGTAGGATGTAAAATGTCACTTTTATAATACCATTACACTGGGTACACCAAATGAAAATATACCAGTTTTCTGGCTGCCATAAATGTTTATTTTTTCTTTTGCATAATATCACTATATATAAGTTTGTCCCCTATAGTCTTCCCCTTCCTAGAGCAGCAGAGTGCCAATAACACTGATCAGTGTTATGCTTTGGCATTGCAGTGATCAGTGTATGCAATCAGAAGATTGCATGGTATAGCCCCCTGTAGGGGATAAAAAAAAAAGTGTTTAAAAAAGAAGTGTTTAAAAAAAATCCATGTGAATAAGCCGCCCCAATAAAAGTTTGAATCACCCCCCTTTTCCAATTTTTTAAATAAAATACAATAAAAAAAAAAAAAAATCATATGTGGTACTGCCGTGTGCGCAAATGTCCGAACTATTAACATATAAGGTTAGCTAAACCACACGGTCGATGGCGTACATGTAAAAAAAAAAAAAATACCAAAGTCCAAAATTGTTAATTTGTGGTTACTTCAAATACCATAAAAATATTAATAAAAAGTGACCAAAAAGTCCCATCAAAACAAAAATTGTACCTATAAAAACTACGGCACAAAAAATGAACCCCCATATAGCCCCGTACATGGAAAAACAAAAAAGTTATATGGGTCAGAAGATGACAATTTTAAACATACTCATTTTGGTGCATGTAGTTATAATTTTTATAAAGTAGTAAAATAAGTCAAACCTACATAAATCGGGTATCCCCGTAACCGTATGGACCTAAAGAATAAAGATAATGGCCCTCATTTACTAAAGTCCCACCGACTCTTTTTCTCAGTTATTGCGCCTAAATTTTAGTCACAACATCTGTGCGACTAATTATGCAACCAAATTTTAGTCGCACAGCCGAGTGTTTTAGAAAAGGTTTTTTTTTTCACTCTGAAATGGGCGTGTTTTATGCAAAAATTGGCATTTTACCGACAAAAAACAAAAATTACTCTTGGAGTACTTCCAAAATCACTCTAGAAAAAGTGTGAGTTTGCCTCACACAATAACCGACAGCCAAGAGGCCGAATGAAATTCCAAAAATGGAGTGATTTCTAACAAGGGACTGTTTTCCATTGTGTTTTTTGTGAAAGTAACTTGGTTTATAACCTGAAAACATTTTGTACAGTTCAACACTTTTATGAATAAAATATTGAATGCTTTTGTGATAGTTAATGTTTTTATATTGTTTTTCTTTTTAACACATTTGCAATATTAGGTTTAAATCAATTTATCACCCAAGCTGATAAACAAGGATAATTGTTGTAATGTTTGAAAAATTATAACACATTTTTAAACAAACAAGTCTAAACTATTTTGACTCACACAACTAATTTCTTTAGCTCTGAGTTTGTGCGACACATTTGACTAGTGCAACACAAAAAACCGTGCGACACAAAAATAACCGACATGTGCGACAGAATAGTAAATAAGCCTGAAAAAAAGCAGAGTGATATTGAAAACACTCCACGATAAACACTCCACTCTTATTAAATCAGGGCCAATGTGTAATTTTTAACAAAAAAGTGCACTGCATGGATAAGGAAGCCCTAAAAAGTTGCAAAATTGTGTTTTTTTTTTTTTTCATTTCAACCCTTCACCCCACAAATAATTTTTTTTTTGTTTCACCTCAGATTGTTATAAAATAAGTAATGTTATTACAAAGTACAATTGGTGATGCAAAAAAACAAGCCCTTATGTGGGTCTGTAGGTGCATAATTGAACGTGTTATGATTTTTAGAAGGTGAGGAGAAAAAAACGAAAGTGCAAAAACGAAGATTGTTTCGAGTCCTTAAAGGGGTACTCCGCCCCTAGACATCTTATCCCCTATCAAAAGGATAGGGGATAAGATGTCTGATCGCGGTGGTCCCGCTGCTGGAGTAATGACAGTGGGGTGCTGCAGCCATGATCTCGGGGGTGCCCCGCGGCGGGACCCCCATGATTAGACATCTTATCCCCTATCCAAAGGATAGGGGATAAGATGTCTGATCTAGGGGTGGAGTACCCCTTTAAGTGGAAAATGGTCTGAGTCCTTAAGAGAATGAATATGTAGCAGCTGATCTAAGGTGGCAGGTTGTTGAGGAAGTACCTGTTAGTAGTAATATGGATGTGAATAGAAGGAATTTACTGAAAAGGGAAACATTTTGGATCAATTAACTAGAATCGTTGGAGTACTGTAATTTTAAAGTATTTTTGTAAATGTGGATTTTTTTGTGCGAACGAAAGGATTGGTTATTGGCAAGTTTTGAAAATATGCGCCATACATAAAGAGTTAATCTATTTACCTTGAGCCTTCCGCTATCACATTTAAACCTACCTGAGTATGATCCTGTGCACATGACAAAGGGGGCGTGCCCCTGAAATGTAGCGTGGCAGGTTTTTACTCTTGTCTCTCTCCATCTGACTGAGGTATGTCTTACTACAACTTGTTATATATATATATATGATTTTCAGCATTACAATGTTATAAAACACTTAAAATATGAAGATAAAATAAACAAGAAGAAAGTGGTTTATCCCTTCTGTGTCTGAAGATTATTCTTTATACCTAACCTGTCTGCAGTACTGAACACCTTGATATTGTGAATTTAAGTGATTTTAGTCTTAAACAAAACAAGTTTATTTAACAGAGAGTAGGAAAAATAGACTGTGCACATAAGTAGCAACTTTAGACACTGAGGATAATCATATAAAGAATACAGCAACAATCAAAATGGACATAACATTAGAACAAGGCATTGGGAATAGAAGGTAGTGGGATCCAAGGACATAGGCAGACTGGTACAGTCAATACAACAGAGGTAAAGCATGTGAAACAAATTATAATACAGTCACAATGCGATATCATAAGAAACATCCCAGGAGTGAGGAGAGTCCAACCAGGGTTGCCAGACTTTACAGAAGACAATACCTGTCAATTTTTCAGATATCATAATCAAATTAATCCTGTCTGTCACAGCAGGGAAGGACAAACTTGGTGACCGCTACTTGGAGGCAATTTAGATACAATCAGCAAGTAAAACATAGTGGGCCAGTTTAAATGGGGCAAATTGCATTGCGGGCGGTCTGTCACCAGGCAGAACACTAGCCACAAGGGGCAACAAACCGCAATAAGGGTCAATATTAAAGGTGACAAAAGCTGATCACCAAGGGTCATAACCATAACATATGGCCCATAGATCCAGTGACTTGGCACCGCCTAAGAGGCCCGTTCACACTGAGTAATTAAAGAGGAATTTACTCGAGTAATTCCTCTTGAATTCTCCGCTCCAAATTAATGCACATCTCCTCTGCCCATTGACTTTAATGTTATTTTTGCTGTCTTGTTCACACTGCGGAAATTCCGCTAGCAGAATTCCGACGCTGAATTCCTTTCTGCTTGAAGAAAGAACATGTTCATTCTTCAAGCGGAATCCGCGAGCTGAATCCAATAGAAGTCAATGGGAAAAAAAAGATTGTAGATTGGAGTAAGAGATTGTAGGTATGAGAGAACTTGGGGCACCTTAAGGGATTCAAAGGGTGGAGGGGAAAAAATGTGTACAGAATTGAGAAACACGAGAAACAAGAAATCTCTTAGGGTGCATTCACATTCACGATTTTACCATCCTCCTTTTTCTCACGATTTTTTACCTTCAAATTGTACAAATCTGCATGCCAAGTCATATCCATTGACTTCCATTCAGTAATCATATTGAACACATGCATCAGTTTTGATCCACATTCGAATTTACACGTTTTTAGATCGGGGGGTAATCGTGTCCAATAATTTTTTGGGATTATGGCCTATGTAAATTGTATTAAATCGTGTGAAGATGCGATTTCATCAGATTTATCACACACATTTTTTTTTTCACTTGTGCAGTAGCTTTGGAATACTCTGGAAAATGAAATTTTTTGTTAAAATCCGATGAAATTTTCTGCCATATGATTTTTGGATACGATTTTAAATTGGATGCCAAACAAATATTTACATTACAATTACATACAATTTCAGGTAATCTGATTTTGTCCGATTTTACTGTCCGTTAATCAGATGGTAAAATCATGATGTGAACCAGGCCTTACTGTATCCAACTGACAGAAACCACCAAAAAAGTCCACAGGATTTAAGCTAGGAGGATATTCTGCAGTGATTTTAACCCGATAACGACCAAGGACGAGTATAGACGTCCAGGTTGGCGGGCGTTCCTGCACCTGGACGTCTATACTCGTCCATTATTCTCGTGGGTGCTGCCCAGTGCACCCACGAGATCGCGGCAGGGACTCGGCTGTATCACACAGCCGGGACCCTGCTGCACTGCCAGGACCGAAGTAAACTTCGGTCCCGGCAGTTTTAACCCTTACAGCCGCGGTCGGAAGTGACCGCGGCTGTAAGGAGTTCTGACAGAGGGAGGGGGCTCCCTCTGTCTCCTCTGCAGCACCCCGCAGCGCGATCGCGGGGTGCTGTGTGTGGCCGCACTGCAGGGAGTGAAGTTCACTTCACTCCCGACAGTTTAACCCTTACAGCCGCAGTCAGAAGTGACCGCGGCTGTAAGGAGTTCTGACAGAGGGAGGGGGCTCCCTCTGTCTCTCCTGCAGCACCCCGCATCGCGATCGCGGGGTGCTGCTGCATGCCTGGGCTGCCGGGGGTCCTACAAAGACCCCCAGGTCTGCCCTGGGTATTGCCTGCCAGTGAAATATGCTGCCTGCTAGTGAAAACTGGCAGGCAGCATATAACTGCAATGCTTTGGAATACTAAGTATTCCAAAGCATTAAAAAGTGTAAAAATAAATAAATAAATAAAATAAAAGTGTAAAAATAAATAAAAATGTAATAAAAGTGTAAAAAAAAAAAATATATATATTAAATATACATTTATTAAATGAATCTAATTTAAAAAAAAAGCATAATGTGTAGGATCGCATTGGCGGACATCCGCAGCATGTAATATGCTGCGGATGTCCGCCACGTAATCCTACACATTATGCAGCAGTCACGGTAATGAGCTCGCTGCTGCGGCTGGGTAGCTTTGTGCGTCCACTCATAGCGGCGGATTTTCCGCCAGCAGTCATGAGCGGACACACTGAGCTACCCAGCCGCAACAGTAATGGATATGTTCGCCATGAGCGGGTGCTTATTCCCACAACATGGCGGATATATCCATCAGGAGCCTTAACTGTCACAGACAGACGCGTTATACTGCCAGCCGACCAGCCAATAACTTGTAGGGGTGCGGTATATAAATGGGGTCACTTGTGGGGGTGGGGGTACTGTTCTGCCCTGAAAGCCAAATGGCGCTCCTCTCCTTCTGAGTCCTACCACGCGGCCAAGGAACCATATATGGCCAAAGCGGGGGTATTTCCGAACATGGGACAAGCAGCTAAATAAAATATAGGGTGCATTTCTTTCAATATCAGAAGTGATGTACAAAAAATATGCCCCCCAAATGATGCATTTGTGAAAAATTGCAATTTTCGAATTTTTAACACTGACTTTGTAATAATTCCTGCCAAAAAACTATGGTGTTAAAATACTCACTGTACCCCCTAGTGAATACCTTGAGGGGTCTAGTTTTTAAAATGGGGTCATTTGGGGGGGGGGTTCCTATGTTCTACTACCTTTTAATTTCTGCAAACCTTGCATAGCACATAAAAAAAATGTACTTTTCAAATTTTCTAAATTTTCAAAATTTCAAGTTAAATTGTTAGGGTTCTAACTAATTTAAAATGTTAATTAAAAACTTAAAAATGATGTCAAAATAAAGTAGACATCTGAAAGTATAAGTTTCATGAACTATTTGGTCAGTAAGTATAAATATATGCAACCAATTAGTGTTAAAATAGCAAAAAATCGTAATTTTTTGTAAAAATTTCATGATTTTTTGCATTGTAAAAAAAAACTACAAATGATATCGGCTTACTTTTACTATGTACATGAAGGACAACTTGTGACAAAAAAACAATGTCAGAATTATCGCGATTGGCGAAACGTTACCAGAGTTATTCTCTAATAAAGACAGACATCCCCGATTTGAAAAAACAGGCCTGGTCTTTCAGGGGCGTACAGGTTTATTTGCATTGGTCCTTAAGGGGTTAAACAGTGAGTGTGCTAACAGGGGAGAGAAGTGGAGAGCGTGGTAAAAGCAATGTCTCTTAGGAGTCATAATAGAAACAGTGACTGGGCAGCACATGAAAGACAATAATAATTTGTGAATTAGGAAGACGTAGGCGTATAGGAGGGGTATACAGCACAAACAGCTGAGTTTTCATATGAAAGGCTCCAGAAAGTACTGTACATAAAGTTCTAAAGTCACTGGGATGTTGATTGTATCAATTTTTTTGTTGTTTAAAAATAACAAGTGTAATTTTCAGGTATCATATTGTATGAAAAGTGTTGCAGCTGTATGTATTACATATATACTTGGATATAAAATAGAGTGCATAGGTGGTGGAGTGCCTTTAAATAAGTGGCAAGATTCTGCATTTAAAACACAAATCAGCAATCGAATTGTCCATGTGATTTCCAAAACCCTGGAATTGAACAAAGAAAAGAAGAAAATAAGCTTTATTATACTCACAATGTAAAAATTGATAACCTCATTTGTGTTAGTCAAATGGAGACATTTATCAGCTACTTGACTGGATAAACTTTTAAGGACGCAACTATCTAGACAGATATCAGTATACAGCATACATAGGTATAATCAATGATAAAACAAAGGACATTTTAAAAATGTTAAACTTCAGTGTTATTATATAGAATTACTGCTACAAACATTGATACTTGCATACATCTTTGACATACACAGCGTTAAGTCAAATGTTTTGTCTAAGTTTAACTAAATTGATTAATTCACATCTGAAGATTATTTCTTTAAATACCTGTAAAATGATGGGTTCTTTCATCTTTTGTAATCTGATTTCTCCGAAAAAATTTATTAGTATTAGTAACATTTAAGTATGGCATATTTTATCCTACAGTATATTAATGTTTGCTGAGCTTGTTATATATTTTATGTGTATTATATATGTTTACTATGTGACAACATCCATGTACAACTCACATGCAGCCCCTTTATCTCTTTTAAGAGAATTTTTACTGTTGAGAACCAAACTATACTAAATGGGTGCTAGTTAAATTCTAAATTCTTACTATCAGATTCAGATCCTCTGCATAGATGTTAGTTTATATTCCATCTATCAAATTGTTTATTTTACACTGTTTATGCAGGGGGTTTAAAATATGTATGTGTAAATAAAGCCCTAACCATAAGCATCATGTGACTCTAAAAACACAGCATAAGGACAGTGTGAGTGTTCACTAAAAAGAACTTCTCACCTGCACTAAACTCAATGTACTGGGTTATAGTGCAGGTGAACAACATTAAATTGAGTGGTCACTTACTTTAATTTGTACAGTACAGTGGTCCTTCAAGTTACAATATTAATTAGTTCCAGGATGACCATTGTATGTTAAAACCATTGTATTTTGAGACCATAACTCTATGGAAACCTGGTAATATGTTTTGAAACTTCTAAAATGTCATCCAAAAATAGGAAAAAGTGAGGATTAAAGAAAAATAAGTATGGGTCGCTATAGAAAGATTGTCCTTTCCGAGCACCTCGCTTTCTTTACTACAATGGCTCCCCTCTAGGGAAAGGGCTCTGATTCTGTCGCCTGTACTTTCACGATTGCTGGCTTTATGGCATAGTCTCCTCAATCGCTTCCCTTTGCAATCGGCCCCGATTGTTCGTAATCCTAAATTCCCTCCTGGCATGGTCTCTTTAGCGTTCTCTTGGTGGTCGCATGTGACTTTATAGACAGATTAGGCATTAAAACAGCTGATCACTTTCTTACTTTTAATGTTTTGCCTGATTCTGAATTATTTCGATAAAATCAAATCTCTAATTTTTTTGTATAGTCTGAAAAGCCTGGGGGCAGATATTATCTCTCACACCTTATACAAATTTCTCTGCTTTTCCTCTTCGGATGGTAGAGGTTTAATCTCCGCTATCTGTGGTATCCTACTGGGGCCTACCATTAAGCTTCTGTATATGTTGGCGTGGGAGAAGGACCTGGGGAGATCACTTAAAGGGGTACTCCGGTGGTCAACGTGTTTTTCCGTTTTTGACTTACCCTATTTGTTTTGTTTAATTTCTATTCTTGTTGTTTAACCTACTCTATTTCTGTTCTTTGTTGTCTTTTTATCCCCCACTTTGTTTACCTATCTTTGCTTCTATTTCCTGTTTCTTGCTGTGCTGAAAACTACAAATCCCAGCATGCCACATGCCTTGCTGGTTTGGGGCGGCTCCTTTTTTTTTTTTTTTTCCTTCCTTTACCCATCCTACTATTTTGCCGGGTCGGCCCCCTTATACACAGCACACTAATATAATTAGCCTTGGTTGGGATACACTGTCATACACACACTAAAGGGACTACAACTCCCAGCATGTGTCATTCAGGAGTCTTCAGTCTGTGATATAACACCAGCATGCTGCCTCTGTAGTCTCCTGGGGGTTGTACCACACCTCTGTAGGGCATACACCAGTGTTTCCCAACCAGGGTGCCTCCAGGTGTTGCAAAACTACAACTCCCAGGATGCCCTGACAGCCTTTGGGCATGCTAAGAGTTGTAGTTTTGCAACAGCTGGAGGCACACTGGTTGGGAAACATTGGTGTAACATGATGTGTATGCTGAATAGGCTAGAACAGTGTTTCCCAACCAGTGTACCCTCAGCTGTTGCAAATCTACAACTCCCAGCATGTCCAAAGTCTGTCAGGGCATGCTGGGAGTTGTAGTTTTGCAACAGCTGGAGGCACACTGGTTTGTAAACACTAGCATACACACACACAACAGGGACTACAACTCCCAGCTTGTGTCATTCAGGAGTCCCCCCCCCCCTCCCCCTTCACATATAGGGGAAGATTTATCAAAACCTGTGCAGAGGAAAACTTGCCCAGTTGCCAATAGCATCCAATCAGCTTGCTGCTTTCATTTTTATGAAGGCCTGTGAAAAATGAAAGAAGCAATCTGATTGGTTGCTATGGGAAACTGGGCAAGTTTTCCTCTGCACAGGTTTTGATAAATCTCCCCCATAGTGATCATTCCCAGTATGAGATTTATTCCCCTGCAGTCCATACATCCCCAGCCCGTGCACCTTCTCATCCTCCCCTTCAGATAACACTTATCTTCTCTGTGAGGTTCTTCTCCTGTGCAGACCTGAGTCCTTAAAATACAGAGCAGGGGGAGGGGAGGGGAGGTGAGGAGCTGTGTACTCAGCTGGATGAGATGAGGGGGCGTGGCTTATTCCGCTCATTCAGACAGAGAAAAAAAAAAGCCGTGACATCTTGTCCACAATAGACTCAGAACTGTGGACAACAGTAAAAGAAAACCCTCTGAACTACAGAACTTACTGCCCAACAAACAGGTAAGAAAAACACACACATGCTGCCAAAACATCTAACACATGTATATGGCAAAAAAACAAAACTTACAAAGAAGATGCCATATAGTCAAAAGAATTTACCACCGGAGTACCCCTTTAAGCTGAAGGACTGGGCTAATAGCGCTATGGTAACTTCTAAACTTTCCATTAATACATCCTTGCAGGAAGCGGGCAGCAAAGTGTTGCTTAGGTGGTACTTTTTACCAGTTCGAATAGCAAAGATGCACCCTGCAGCCTCTTCTCTTTGTTTCCGTAATTGCCAACAGATAGGCACTATGTTCCACTTTTGGATACGTGTATATCACTTGATATTATCTGTTACAGGTATCAACCTGAAAAAATCTCCAGAACATGCATTACTAAATGCACCGATTCCTAATATCCCTAAGGGAATATGTAAACTTATCTACTATATCTTCTTGGCTGCCAAGATTGCTATATCCTCCAGTTGGAAATCGACTTCCTTTCTCTTTCACCTTATTATATGTAAGTTAAACTGAATCATGGCTAATGACAAACTAACTAGTATTCTTCTAGACTCCCAAAAAGCATTTGATGCTACCTGGCAGCCTTGGATGGAGTATTTAAGTAATTCTCCTCGATATTATCTCTAGAAAATGAAACTTCCATTCCCTTTCTCCCGCCTTCTCTCTTCCTTTTCCCCCTCCCCTATTTCTTCCCCATCCTTCTGTCTCTATCCTGTGTGTTTTGTGGTTCCTCCCTTGTGTTTCCGTCTTTGTCGTGTCGACCTCCCGGATAACCCGGGACTTATTTGTCTTTACACATTTACATCATACCAAGTTGCTCATGATTGAGCCCCTTTTTTTTTATTGAGGGTTACAGGCTAACAGGAGGGGTCCTCCATGAGATTCTGATGGTTGTGGTCCTAAATGGACCGCTAGAAGCGACCCTTAGAAGCTCCCACACTGTGAAGACTCACTTGAATCTTCTGGCTCTAATATTTCTTGTTGCTATAGAGGTCTCCTCCTTACTGATTTGTTTTTTTTCTGTACTTGATTTATGTTGATGCTTTCAGCATACTTATATGTAACCTTTTACTTGTAATCTAAATCTTTAAATAAAAATCTTTGATAGTTAAAGAAAAATTAGTAGATAACTGATAAAGCAAGTCCTTACATATAATTTATATACAAGTAATAAAGAGCTGCTGGAAGCTGTAGAGGACAGGAGCTTCTTCAGGGTCCTGTACAGTACACGCAATGTCCTAAAAAAGTAAAATGGAACTTCCTCCACCTGGGGTCCAAAGGAGCAGCTAATCCTGGTACAGGTAAAGAGTAGTACAGAACGTGTATTACCTCCCTGTACTGTAGGGGGCGCTACCAGACAGCCAGTCAGTGCATGCACTTTAGTAATACAGGTGTTTTACCAGGAAAATGCCCATTCTGATCGGTCAGTTCTTCCAGCCATTGACACGTTTCGCAGATCTGGACTGTCCATTGCATTGTATGTTGAGTCTGGTTTGAAAAGACCATTATATGTTGAAACTATTGTATGTTGAGGCCATTGTAAGTTGAGGGATCACTGTATTGTCTGTTTAATTCTTTATTCCTATTGCAATATTCTCTGTACAATGGAGGTGGGGAGCTTGCATGCCGTGCTTCCCTGCTGCCTCAATATCCATCTCTCTGCCTGCTCATCTAATTAATATTTACATTTCTTCACTCTCATGTCACTAGGAAGTGAGGGCCTGCCAGTGTAAGAGCACACTACTCTGTACGCCATGGAGCGTTAAGAGACTTCGAAGCAAGCGCAGGAGCTGCGGGCGGCTACTTTCAGTAGCCAGACTCTTACTGTTAATAACAGGCATCGTTGATACCGTTGCTGCCTGTCATTAACCCTTTAGATGTTGTGATCAATGCCGATTACCGCGTCTAGAGTGAAAGTAAAACATGCCAGTTAACTCAGTGGACCTTATTGGACCCACGCAACGTGATAGATAAGCTAACATGGTGGTGGAGGGTCCCCTTACCTACCTCCTGTTTACAAACGTTGATCCACTGATGCAGCCATGCTTTAAGTATAAAATGTAAACAAACAACAAAAAACGTGGTCTCAAATGGCTGGAGGTGCTCAACCCCAAATGTGGTTGTGCATTTATACTGGGGGAGCAGATCCTGCCCTTTTAGTCCGTTGCTAAGGGCGATCCCCAGCATAAAAATGCATACAATGGAGGATGCCTGCAGCGGACTACAAGTGCCACAATAGAATCCTACACCAGATAGACAGTGTGAATGTGTAACAATTAGAATAATACAATACAGGAATATGGGTGCACTACTGTGGTAGATGTACACAATGACATTGGCTATCCCTCAACACTGATGTTAAAATTGAGACATTTGCCAGTGTATCCTTATATGAAGGACACACCAGAGCCCGCACACCAACGCCAAGGTTTCTCAAAATGGCGCGGGACCTACGCTAATCCTACCTGTGCCTGATAAGCAAAGCAGGGGCCAGTGGGCAATTACTGCAGCATTCGGTCAACTCACAACCTCCTCCCAAGTACCCTCCAGCATGACTGAGCACACATGCAATGGGAGGAGGGAGGCAAGTTGCAAGCCCCACCCGAGTTGGCTAATAGGGGTGCCATGCTTTATCAATCAAGCAGCCATGCTTTATCAATCAAGTAAGTGGCCACTCGATTTAATTCTGTTCACCACCACTATAACCAAGTATATTGGGTGCAGTGTGGGTAAACAGACTGTCCGTTTCCTGTAATGTACCAACAGAAAATGACCTATTATTTGAGTGGTTTTCCAATAATAATTCCCAACCATATGTTGCATCTAAAAAAGTTACTGATTTATTAGCTACAGAGCAGCACTAAATTGGTATAGCTGTATTTGACAGTGGACAATCCAAGCAAGGAAAACTGTTTGGAAACAAGAAAAACTGTTAGTTTTACTTGTTTATGAATGGTTTTCCTTGTTTTGAATTTATTATAAAAGATTTGTATTTATATTTTAAAAAATTACTTTTTTTCCCCCCATTATACTTTGTCTCCTTAGTGAACTTGAACACATGATAGTTTGTACAGTACACTGCAATAATAATGTATTGCGGTGTACTGTAATTTTTCTGTTCTTCTTTTACAGTCCCCTGACTGTCATAACAAGTTATAGGCTCCCCACGATTACATTTCGTCGGTGATGCTGCAGTTGCTGTTAACCTCATTTAGGGTATGCTCACACTACGGAATTCCCGCGGAATTCCGCGGTGTGAACTTAACATTCCTGTCACCATTCCGCCACTGAAATTGTTCCAAGCAAAGAAAGAACATGTTCATTCTATGCGCGGAAGTCCGTTAGCACTGCATAGCCATCAATGGTGATGGCGCAGTGCCGCGCGGTCCTACCACCGCCGCCGGCTGCCAGTCTGAATCTCGGCTCGCTGAACGAGCAGAGATTCCGTTCACACACTGTAGTGTGAACATGCCCTTAGGAGAATAAATGGCTAAAATTGGAGTTCTCTTTTGGTTGCTGACAAAAAGCTCTATACCTAATTATAGAAAGCAGTGTGTAGCTGTTCAGTTACAGCTGCACAGTCCTCTCTATCCCATCCCTGAACTGCTCTCAAACATCAGTGCAGGGAACAGGAAGCTGAGCAGTCAGCTTGTGCTACAGTTGGAATTGAAGCTAGAGAGAGGAGCATATAGAGCAGTAGGTGTGGTAGAGGGGACCAACTTTTGAAAGGGAAACATAATGAGCACATAATGAAGGGGGGTGTGGGGAAAAGTTGTTAGAAATATAAGGGGTATTGAGAGCAGTCTGTGTAGCAGATTATAGGATAGGTAGCAGTTTGTGACCCGCTGCTGGGGACCCCCTGGATCTACCATGCAGCACCCACCTGTAGCGGTTTCCGGAACCGCTGGAGGTCCTCAGGCTGATTCGATCTCGACCACCAGGACAGAAGATCGTGAAATCATGACTCCGCCCCCATGTGACGTCACACTCGCCCCCTCAATGCAAGTCTATGGGAGGGGGCGTGAAAGCTGTTACGCTCCCTTCCATAGACTTGCATTGAGGGGCAGGGTGTGACGTCACACGGGGACGGAGTCGTGACGTCACGATCTTCCGTGCCGATGGTCGAGATGGACTCAGCCTGAGGACCTCCAGCGGTTCCGGAAGCCGCTACAGGTGGGTGCTGCATGGTAGATCCAGGGGGTCCCCAGCAGCGGGACCCCGGCGATCTGACATCTTATCCCCTATCCTTTGGATAGGGGATAAGATATCTAGGGGCGGAGTACCCCTTTAAGAACAGTTTGTATGAAGAAGGGGGCCTGTGGAGCAATCTGTCTAGCAGAGGGTCATAGGGAGCCGTCATTTCTCGAAAAAGGTGGTGTTTATGGTGGTGTGGCCCATAAGTAAAGACATGTGAATGTCTACAATCAAAAAAGATGTTACCTGTGAGTCATTAGATTAAAGTTGTTATCCAGTATTAGAAAAACATAAACTTATTTTCCCATAAACAGAACCATTCTAGTCCTCCGTTTGTGTATGGATTTGCAGCCCAGATCCATTGAAGTGAATGGAACAGAGTTGCAATGCCATAAAACCTGAGGACAGGTTTTTTTTTTAACACAGTTTATGTAACCCTTTAAACTGTACTCTGGAGCAGATTATATGTATTCAACTGGTATCTAACAGTATGTTGTCAGTGTATGGTGGTTATATATGTTTTTATAGTGGTTTTTATTCAGTAATTTTATGACAATACTTTTAGTCACTACAGATTAGTAATGAAAGTGGTCATGCTGTTGTACAGGGTGGGCCATTTATATGGATACACCTTAATAAAATGGTAATGGTTGGTGATATTAACTTCCTGTTTGTGGCACATTAGTATATGTGAGGGGGGGGGGGAGAAACTTTTCAAGATGGGTGGTGACCATGGCAGCCATTTTGAAGTCGGACATTTTGAATCCAACTTTTGTGTTTTCAATAGGAAGAGGGTCATGTGACACATCAAACTTATTGGGAATTTCACTAGAAAATTTCATGGAACAGTGTACCGCCCACATGTGACCCCATTTTGGAAACTACACCTCTCAAATAATTTTATAGGGGTGCAGTGAGCATTTAAACCCCACTGGCGTTTGACAGATCTTTGAAACAGTGGGCTGTGCAAATGAAAAATTTGTAGTGCAATTTCTCCCGAGTACGGAAATACCCCATATGTGGCCCTAAACTGTTTCCTTGAAATACTACAGGGCTCCAAAATGAGAGAGTGCCATGCGCATTTGAGGACTAAATTAGGGATTGCATAGGGGTGGCCATAGGGGTATTCTACGCCAGTGATTCCCAAACAGGGTGCCTCCAGCTGTTGCTAAACTCCCAGCATGCCTGGACAGTCAGTGGCTGTCCAGAAATGCTGGGAGTTGTTGTTTTGCAACAGTGGGAGTCTCTGTTTTGGAAACACTGCCGTACAATATGTTTTTCATTTTTATTGGGGGGGCAGTGTAAAGGGGTGTATATGTAGTGTTTTACTCTTTATTATGTGTTAGTGTAATGTAGTGTTTTTAGGGTACATTCGCACTGGTGTGTTACGGTGAGTTTCCTGCTAGGAGTTTGCGCTGCAGCGAAAAATTTGCCGCAGCCCAAACTTGAAGCATGAAACTTACTGTAAACCTGCCTGTGTGAATGTACCCTGTACATTCATATGGGGGGGGAGCAAACCTCCAGCTGTTTCAAAACTACAACTCCCAGAATGTACTGACAGACCGTGCGTGCTGGGAGTTGTACTTTTGCAACAGCTGCAGGCACACTGGTTGGAAAACCTTCAGTTAGGTTACATAGTTAGTACGGTTGAAAAAAGACATACATCCATCAAGTTCAACCAGGGAATTGAAGGGTAGGGGTGTGGCGCGATATTGGGGAATGTTACCTAACTCGGTATTTTCCAACCAGTGTGCCTCCAGTTGTTGCAAAACTACAACTCCCAGCATGTACTGATCGCCGAAGGGCATGCTCGGAGATGTAGTTATGCAACAGCTGGAGGTACTTAACTACAACTCCCAGCATGCTGACAGCTGTTTGCCGTTTGGGCATGCTGGGATTTGCAGTTTTGCAACATCTGGAAAGCTACAGTTTATACACCACTGCACAGTGATCTCCAAACTGTGACCCTCCAGATGTTGCAAAACTACAAATCCCAGCATTCCCAGACAGCAAACAGCTGTTTGGGCATGCTAGGAGTTGTAGTTTTGCAAGATCTGGAGGCATACAGTTTAGAGACCACTGTATAATGGTTTCAAACTATAGCCCTCCAGCTGTTGCAAAACTACATATTCCAGCATGCCCAAACAGCTGTCTGGGCATGCTGGGAGTTGTAGTTTTGCAACATCTGGAGGGCTACAGGTTAGAGACCACTGTATAATGGTCTCAGACTGTAGCCCTCCAGATGTTGCTAGGCAACTTACCACCTTCTGTAGGATCCATGGAGCCGTCCTCTTCTGCCGCACGACATCCCCGCCCGACGATCTCCGTCGCCCACAGCCTCCGGATCGGTAAGTGGATCTTTGGCGCCGGTCTCCGGCCGTTTCCCCGTCCCGTCCTGCCCTGCCTATTGTGTGTGGGCAGGACGGGGAAAACGCTATTGGTGGTCGCGTTTATCCTATCCCTTCAGTGGGATCGTAGGCGTCTTAGACAACCGCGATCCCCCTTATATTCCAGGTCACCATAGACCCGTATGACCCGGAATCGGCGCAATTCGCAAGTGTGAATTCACTTGCGATTTGCACCAATCGCCGACATATGCACGGGGTGCCTGCTGATTGACATCAGCAGTCACCCCGGTCCCGCGGGGACCGAAATTCCCACGGGCGCATGGATACGCCCTTCGTCCTTAAGTACCAGGACGCAAGGGTGTATGCATATGCCCTTCGTCCTCAACAGGTTAAGGACCAAGCCAATTTTATTTTTGCGTTTTCGTTTTTTTCCTACTCGCCTTCTAAAATCCATAACTCCTTTAATATTTCCATCTACAGACCCATATAAGGGCTTGTTTTTTGCGTGATCAATTGTACTTTGTAGTGAAACCTCTCATTTTTCCATAAAATTTATGGCGAACCCCAAAAATTAATTTTTAGGGAGGGAATTTTAATGAAAACCACAATTCTGCACAATTTGGAGGGTTTTGTTTTCACACTGTATACTTTACGGTAAAAATGACATGTGTTCTTTATTCTGTGGATCAATATGATTAAAAGGATACCCATGGCTAGATACTTTTATATTTTTGTACCGCTTAAAAAAAAATCTAAAACTTTTTGTACAAGATCAGTAATCTAAAATCGCCCCATTTTGACCACCTATAACTTTTTAATTTTTCCGTATATGAGGATTCATTCTTTGCGCCGTCATATGTACTTTTTATTGATACCACATTTGCATATATAAAACTTTTAGATAATTTTTTATACATTTTTTGGGGAATAAAATGTGACAAAAAAGCAGCATTTTTGGAAGTTCACGCCTTTCACTGTACGGGATCATTAGCATAATATTTTGATAGTTCGGACACCACATAGTTCGGATACCAAATATGTTTAGTAAAAAAATTTACACTTTTTGGGGGTGACATGGGAAAAACAGACAATTTTCATTTTTATTGGGGGAGGGGATTTTTCACTTTTTAAATTTTTTTGACATTTTTCAACTTTTTTTTTTTTTTTTAACACTTTTTATGTCCCCATAGAGAACTAGCTATAGCAATCATTTGGTTGCTAATACTGTTCAGTGCTATGCATAGTCTGAGACAGAGTATTATCGGTCATCTTCTGCTCTGGTCTGCTCGATCTCATACCAGAGCAGGAGTCGCCGGGAGACAGACGGAGGCAGGCGCTGCGGCCGATCTGATCATCTGTTTTAACATGCTCGTTGCCGCAGATGCCGTGATCTGTACAGATCACGGCATCTGAGGGGTTAATGGCAGACATCCGCGCGATCGCGGATGTCAGCCATTACCGGCGGTCACTGACTGCTGCTAGCTCTGATGCTCGTGGTCATACACAGGACATAAATGTACGTCCTAGTGCGCTAAGTACCCCATACCAGAATGTACATTTACGTCCGTGCTCGTTAAGCGGTTAAAGGAGACACCTAGTGGCCAAGAATATAGACCTGTTTTTTTTTTTTTTTTTGTGGTAAGGAGTCATATTTGATTAATAAATGTGTCAGGCCTTGCATAGGCCATCACAAAGAGGGAAGATGTCTGAAACGACAGTGACTATTTAACCCTTAAGGACACAGCCCATTTTTGTCTTGAGGACACAGCCAATTTCATATTTGTGTTTTTATTTTTTCCTCCTTTTTTTATTTTATTTTTTTTCTTGTATGATTCCACAGCCCTATATGTGGGCTTGCTTTTTGCACAACCAATTGTACTTTGCAATTACATGTTTCATTTTACCATAAAATGTATGGCACAACTTTTAGGTGGTTTCGTTTTTACGCAGTGCACTTTACTATAAAACTGACATGTTGTTAGTGTGCACGTGGCCCGATGAGTCTTACGAAACCCCTCTAATGTTTTAGACAATGTGATTAGTATTGATTATGGCTTCTAAAGGATTAATGGTGTATAAATGAATAAATATAGAAAAACAACACGGGGGGTGTGCCCCTAGTGAAGACCGTTTTGGGGTGCAAATAACATAAAGAAACTTTAGGGTCCTTACCCCTAAGTGTTGAGCTCAGGGCACAAGGAACTCCCCGGGATTACATCAGTCAATCCGGTGAAGGAACAATATGGTGATATGGAAAATAATTCCTCTTAATCTAAGCGATCGTCTCGATTGAGGAGTATTTTATTGCAACGTGTTTCAATCCCGAACTGGGATCTTCATCAGGCATACAGTACACAAGACATAGACTGGTTATATACACAACATAAATTTTTTTTTTTTTTTTTTTAAAGTAGGTAACTTAAAGTAGGTAGCTACAACCAAGACAGTGATTTTATGGGATATTTGCCAGACGAGTACTAGCGTGAAGGTTGTGTAGCCCGTACAACCTGGATAAATATATGAAAATTGTGTATATACAATGTAGAGCCTAGACGCGTTTCGAGACGTTCATGTGTCTCTTTTTCAATAGCTATTGAAAAAGAGACAGATGAACATCTTGAAACGCGTCTAGCCTCTACATATACCAGCAATCTATTATACCATACTCACCACCATAGAAACCAGGATCTTCACAAACCAACTTGCAACTGCTGGAGGCCCCGAGTGAGCGGCCCACTGTTACATGCGCAGCAACACAGGACATCAGCACTGTTACGTGCGCTTCTACACAGGACACCAGCATCCACTGCCGACCTCCTTTGCATCATCACTCCCACAGTCATCTGTTGAAGCCCGGACATTTCACATAGGCTGGACGCCAGCGGTGCCAGTCCGGCACCACAGGACCACGCGGAGAAGTGCGGCTTTCCCTCCAGACGGGCAAATACAACTGTGCCGGACGCTAGCCGAGCCAGCTCGTCAGTGTGCATGGGGACACCGCCGGGAGGTCAGGTAAGTGGTGCTGTGCACCATTACATATTGCTAACCCACTGTACTACCAATGAACATAGGAGTATAACTCCATTATATCACCAACGGTGGTAAAATACTAACTATTACTTTACCACCAATGATCATAGGAGTATAACTCCAATATACCACCAACGGCGTACTACCAACTGCTGCTTATTTATTTTATATCCTGGACATTTAACAATAAGCTGGTTTACTTTTATTACTATTTTTATTTCATTTTCATATTTTAACTTATATTTTACTTATATATCTGTATTAATTCCTGCAGCCTGCAAGGGCCCTGCGGGGGTAGGTGATTATAACTGTATTTAATAAATGTTTTATGATCACACTGAATCTCCTACAATCTTTTTAATATCACATTTACATATATATATATATATATATATATATATATATATATATATATATATATAGAAACATTACATTTACACACACACGCATACACACTTCTATACACACATTAAAATCCATTTATACATCATCACATATTTATATGGTCCATACATATTTATCCATATCTCACAAACCCAATTCTAGTATTTAATACATTACATAAGCCCAGATTTGAGGAAACACGTACACAGTATATACATTGTATATACACAATTTTCATATATACACAACATGATGACCACTTCCAGATCACCGGTAAACGGCCGTGTGCAAAATTGCAGGTGAACGTGCAAATACCAAAAATTTCACATACAGAAGAATAAAAGAATTTGCAATGCAAATAAAAAAAAAAACATACAATTAAAAAGTGTAGGGCATCTAGAACTTAAAAAATACACTTATGTAAGAAAATACATAGATCGGCAGAATAGCTGCGCTACAAAGATAATAGAATCCTTCACTAGTAGATGGCGATGTTGTATAAAAGTTCATACCTACTGATGGGTTGTAAAAAGCAACTGCTGGATGGCTGCATAATGTGGCGAACGGAGAGCTTGAACGGCAGGGTCGTAAGATGGGATCCGGCCATGCAAATACACACTCCGGGGTGCGACCAAAACATGTGTTATATGTAATGATGAACAATTAAATGTAACCAAAGAGAAATTGATGAAGTTCAATAATAAATATTTGATGTGCGATTAGAAAAAAAAAGTAATAAATACATGTCAGCAAAGAGGGAATGATAAAATGCATAGATGGATATTTGATATGCTGTTAAAGAATGGTGATGATATAAAAAGGATGCACAAAATAGAAGAGTATATGCTAATATGTGAAGGCTAATGCGCAATCTGGATAAGATAAAGTGTTCGGTAAACAGAATCATTTTTATATATTCATGTGGAAATGTACTAGATGAATAAAATTGGGCTACAAGATGACTTATGAAAGTTCAATGAGCCCATGCGGAGCGAGGGTTCCAATACGGTATATCCAATACACCTCTTTACGTTTTAGGGGGGATGTTTTTGTTTCAAATTTCGAAGACCATGTACTCTGGACTGGTACATTGGAGTCGAAATCTGGGGAATGAAAATCAGGTGAAAGGATTAAAAATGTAGTACTCCATGGAAGTGTGATACTCCCTGAAGCAATTCTTAATGCAGAGGCCCAGGGCAAGTGTCGCACTGAGTGGTGGTGTCCTTCCGAATCCCCCTCTTGTGACACACTCTGCATTTTTTTTCTGGGATCGTCCCTTCTTTCCAGTGTGGGGGATCTCACCTGGAAAGTGTTGACAGGGGATGATCCGGGGGCCCACAGTTCCAAAGGGCATCTGACCCCCTCTTTGGCGTTCACCAAAGATGAGGGCCTTTAGAACTTCATCTTGGAACTGCAGGTATGTCCCTGTGTTGCCAGCGTACTGGGACAGTACAATAGAGTTATACATGGCAACCTGTA
Organism: Hyla sarda; assembly: GCF_029499605.1. Classification (NCBI taxonomy): domain Eukaryota; kingdom Metazoa; phylum Chordata; class Amphibia; order Anura; family Hylidae; genus Hyla; species Hyla sarda. Next base: position 344,962,954 of record NC_079192.1, on the reverse strand, counting down.
CCATATAGACCGCAACTTTTTTGTACCATACCTGTGTTTTCCGTATGGCATTATATGGCTTGAGGACTTGATCAGAAAGATCAACTCTCCCCATTTACCAATTGGTAGTCCAGAATACAATCGGGCTTGAGGACCGATCCCACGGTACCTCGCACAGGGACAGGGGTCCTGTCGTTCCCATGAATTGTGGTGAGCATAAGGCCATCCCTCTTGTCCTTATTCTTGACCAGCAACAGGTTTTCATGGGTAACGGCACAGGACTCACCCTGGGGGATAGGAATTTGGATGGGATAGGAAGGAAGGCCTCTTTGATTCTTTCGGACTGTCCCACAAGCGAGCGTGGATCTGGCAGCGAGGGATGTGAAGAGAGGGATACTAGTATAAAAGTTATCATCGTAAAGGTGGTAACCTATATCTCGCAATGGGTGCAAACGGCCCCAAACGATTTTCCCACTAACACCCAGAGTGGGTGGACATTCTCTGGGTTTAATACGGGAATCTCGTCCCTCATACACCATAAACTTGCAAGTGTACCCTGAGGCCATAGCGTTCGCTTGGTTGGGATGTATTCCCGGAAGCGGAGTCTCCTCTTAAAGCTGATGAAAGACTCTTCAATAGACCTTCCAGGGACAAAAGCCTCCCAAAATTTTGCCCTGAAGTGATTGATGACCGGCCTGATTTTATACAGGCGGTCATATGCGGGATCAGTTCGGCCGGGGGACATGCCGTATTATCAGCATAATGCAAACATTTCCGAATGATCTCTAACCGGGGATGTGCCATGGCCATATTGTAGAGCGGGGTTTGGTAAAGGACATCCCCACTGCCCCATATGCAGCACGAGGCCCCAATTTGGCTGCATTTTGGCTGCATTTTTCCTCATTTTGGCTGCATCGGCTGGGAACCAGCCACTGGGCCTAGCCAAAAGTGAGCCCGGGTTTGCGGCGACAAACTGTTGGGCGTACAGATTCATCTGCTCAACCATCAGATTGACAAAGTTGTCACTGAAATAATAACTAAAAATGTCTATTTCAGTGAACCCGGCAATGTCAATCTTGATTCTTGAGTTGCCAACAAACTCAGGAATCACGGGCTCGTGGTCCGCTGGCTCAGTCCATACAAGTTCTCCAGTACGGGGCACCATTGAACTTGGCAGGGATGCTTGAATAGTATGAGCGCCAGGGGGACTCATACTAGTATGGGGCACAGGGTCAGGAGCACAGGAGGTTTGCGGTACCGCATAACGGCGTCTCCGCCGCCTTGGTGGCCCATCATCAGAACTAGATAATGAGGAGGACAAGGAAATAAGGAAGGTGGGGTCTTCCTTGTCCTCTGTGGCGCTTTCAGTGTCGGAGGCAAGTATGTCATATGCCTCCTCCACTGAAAATGCCCTGTGGGCCATTTCCCTACTCTAATGGGTATAGGGGTGTGTGTATGACTAAATCCGCCCTAACAGAAAAAATATAAAATAAAAAGTAAAAAAAATATCCGAAAAATGTAATAATAAAATGCCTAACCCCGAAAAAATGCACCTGCCTGAACCCAAAAAAAGCTGATCAGTGATAAATCACTGACAGTGGTCGGGCAGGCCACACACAGAGGTACGGTCTGTCCACACAGCACAGGCCTGCTACTGGTGGCACGGACCACCTATAGGTGCAAAAATAAAAAGGTGCTATAACCCGAAAAAGCGCCTGCACCACGAAAAAAAAAAACGCTGATCAGTACTACGGGACTGATCAGCGGCCGTTGGGCATTAGCTGCCACAGAACGATGGCAAGGAGGCACTTTTTTCTCTATAAGGGGGGAAATTGCAGCACAGGGCTCTGTCCTGCACACCAGATCACAGAATTTTAGTGGGCAGAATGGAGCACCATGCTCCTTCACCCACTTCCCCCCTCCCCATACTGCTGTGATTAGTGCAGTCACTACGGCTGCCCAATCAAAGCTGTACTGGGGCAGGAAACACTGCCACCTCCCAGTACAGTACGGATGATGATTGTTGGTGTATATTACACCGCTGATCATTATGCTTATCCGGGTCATCGGGTCACATGTGACCCAGATGACCCAGAGTCTCCGCAGATCGCCGGTTTGTATCTCAGGACCTCCTCCGGTGATGAGCCGGGATGCCTGCTGAATGATTTCAGCAGGCACCCCGGTCCGAGCGGTGGGAACCGGAATCGCCAAAAATCGACGGCCGGTCTGAATTGACCAGCGATTTCCGGCGATCGTCGACATGCGGGGTCTCAGTACCCCCCCCCCCCCCCATGACGATGTGCTGGGATGCCGAGAGGGTATCCCGTATTGAAGAGTGAAAGTGTTTGAGCTGGAGATATTCAAATAAGGCCCGTCGGGAAACCGGCCAAGAGTCACTAAGCTCCCCCAAGGGTTTAAGGGTTCCATCTGCTAAGACATGGCAGAGGCGCATTGGATGCCCCAGGGAGGCACCCAGAAAGCCACCCTCCAAGGACCAGCCAGGGGGGAAATCCGGATGGTCTGAGACTGGGAGCAAAGGGCCCTTGCAGTCAACAAGGGAGCATACTCGTCTGGCAGTGTAAAGAGAGGCTAAGGTATGTTTGGTAGAGAAAGAAAGAGGTACGGTGTCTAGGAGTGTGGGAGACCAGGTCCAGGGAAGCATGGAGAGAGTGCGGGGTCAAAGGGCTTGGGCAAGCTTCACCCACAACTTGCGATCTTGGTTGTGGAACCAGTCCAGAACCCGAGCATGAGCGCAGGCCGAGTAATACAGTTTGCCGTCCGGGAGACCCACACCACCTGACAACTTGTTTCGAGTGAGGGAAAGCCTGCTAATCCTGGGACGAGAGGACAACCACACAAAAGAGCCAAAGCACCTATGGAGATGTACCCAGAATACAGCGGGTATATGTATTGGGAGGGTTTGAAGCAAGTAGAACAAGCGAGGCATAATGGTCATCTTGTGTATGGCTATCCGTCCAAACCAGGAGAACTCCCCACGGTCCAAGGCTGACCGGTCAGAGCGGATTCGGGTAAGCAAAGTGGAGAAGTTAAGGGAAAACAGAGTGGAAAAGTCTGCAGGGATGATGATACCCAGATAGGTTATGCCCCGAGAAGGCCACGTGAAAGGAAAGGATGGGTGAAGGGTATGTAGATCACGGTCTGTCAATGAAACACCCAGCGCCTCAGATTTAGAATAATTGATATTAAAATTGGACCAGCGGCCAAACTCAGAGAGCCTGGACATCAGGTTCGGGAGAGAAATTAGCGGGTTAGTGAGATAAACTAGGAAATCGTCGGCGAAAGCCGAACATTTGTAAACATGCCCACCAATCTCAAGACCCTGGATATCGGGGTCAGCCCAAATGGAGGAGAGGAGGTGTTCCATTACCAGAACGTATAACAAGGGCGAAAGGGGACAGCCCTGTCTGGTGCCGTTACGGATTGCGAATGGGGAGGACAGGGACCCATTGATTTTTAAATGGGCCGACGGCGACTTGTAAAGTGCTAGGATTTTGGCAGTGAAAACAGGACCCAGCCCAATGCGATGCAGAGTTTGTGCCAGGGAGGGCCAGGACATGCGATCGAAGGCCTTTTCGGCGTCTAGGGACAAGAACTTCAAAGGGACCCCTTGTGACCGAGCATAATGAATGAGATCTAAAGTTTTAAGCGTGTTGTCCCTGGCTTCCCTCCCCTGCACAAAACCCACCTGGTCCAAATGAATTAAGGAGGGAAGGGCGGTGTTCAGGTGATTGGCCAAGAGTTTGGAATATATCTTCAGATCCACGTTCAGTAAGGATATGGGGCGGTAGCTACTACAGGATTGTGGATCTTTCCCCGGTTTGGGGAGAACAACCACATGCGCCAGAGTAGAATCAGGCGGGAAGGGGGAGGTAGAGAAAATAGAGTTGAAAGCTGATAGCAAAAGGGGCGAGAGAGAGAGGATTCTAGCGACTTGTAGAAACAGGCTATATAGCCATCGGGGCCTGGTCTCTTGCCCCCTGGAAGGTCCTTGATCACCCGAGATAATTCCTCGGCCGAGAAAGGAGCCTCCAGGCTGTCTATATGTTCTGGGGAAAGGGAGCAGAAAGCGGGCGGTGTAGGAGGGGAGGGAGAGGACGGGTTGACCGAAGATGGAGGAAGGTTGTAGAGCTCAGAGAAAAAGGTGTGAAACACAGAAAGAATGTCTGGAGTGGTGTGGACTAGGGATCCAGAGGGGGATTTGATACAGGGGATATGGGACTGGGCAAGCCTGGTGCGCAGCGCCCTGGCCAACATGCGACCACTCTTATTGACGTATTCATAAAATTTCCTACGGCCGGCCTGTACTAGGCGGCCCCAAGAGGCCTCCAGGAGACGCCTCACCTCCAATCTGGCAAGCTCGAGGTCCCGAAGGACCGGAGTGGAGAGAGACCGCTTGTGGGCCAGTTCGAGGGAGGAAACCTTGGAAAGGGCATAGCGCAAGTTGTGAGCTTTCTGGCGTTTAAGGTGGGCCCCATGGCGTATGAGCACCCCCCTAAGGACACATTTTAGGGCCTCCCAACGGGTCGGGGGTGGTGTAGGGTCATTGGCATGATCCGCGGCAAAGTCAGCCACAGTCCGTGTGAGATCAGCAGCGCACACCGTGTCCAGGAGCAGGGATTCGTTCAGCCTCCAAGACCACGCAGAACGAGTCAGGGAGGGCACCGAGAGAGAGCCCTTGGGTTCAAACGACAAGACCACTTCTGTTCTGTCTTTTATTATTCCATAAATCGCACTCCAAAATTTCTGCAACCTTGTGCAGTTCCATATCATATGGAACAAGTTGGCTCCCTCATTCCCAAACTTGGGGCATTGTGAATTCTCCCTAGCCTTAATTTTAAAAATAAATTGTGGTGAGTATTGTGCTCGATATGCTAACATCAAAAAAGACACCCTGTTATTTGCATTAATCGTGGTTCTCCTAATATTCGTTAACAACAATTTCCACTCTTCTTCTGTGATTCCTCCTATATCTAATGCCTGTCCTAACCGTTTTACTGCGTCCTCCCATCCCTTCTCCCTTATTATTTTATATAGAGAGCTCTTTATTTTCTTCTTTCCCCCTGTGATGTCTTAATGTATTCTTAATGTCTTCTTTCCCCCTGTGATGTCTTAATCTTACTCCAGGTATTTATTTTCCCCACTACCTTCCCCATCAGGGGGGACTAAATTTAATCTCTCAAAATCTGAGGCAAACCTGGAGATCTTAATGCCCAGATATTCCAAACTATCATTTACCCTTAACACTTTAACAGGGCCAATTGGAACCTCAATCTCTACATCTAGTGGAAGAAGTCCGGATTTCTTCCTATTATTCTTCATTCCTGTAAAACAATCAATCCTTTCCACCAGACGGATAACTTCCTGAACCTTCTCCACTGGGTTCCTGACAAACAGGAGCACGTCATCGGCGTATAACAATATTCTTTCTCTATCCCCTTGTACCCCGGAACCCCTGAAAAACCCTAGTGCTCCTAACCATGGCCGCTAACGGCTCTATAAAAAGTGCAAATAATAACGGTGATAACAGGCATCCCTGCCTTGAACCTCTTTTTAAGAATATCGTGTTAGACAGATTCCCATTAATACTGATTTTTGCTGTAGGTGCAGAGTAAACAGTTTTAATAGCTTTAAGAAAAAACGTGCCAAAATTAAATTTCTCCACCACCCCAAAAAGGAATCCCCACTCCACCCTTTCGAACGCTTTATTAGCGTCCAAGGACAGGATGGAGCGGGGGTCCCCTCCATGTGATTGGATATTAAGAAATGTCCTGTGTATATTTTCAAACATGTTCCTACCCGCCAAGAATCCCCTTTGTTCTTCCCCTATAACCTCACCACAAATTTTTTTTAGTCTCCCTGCCCAAATCTTTGCCAGGATTTTATAGTCCGTATTTAATAGCGATATTGGGCGGTAGTTTTCCATCAGATTTGTAAATTACTTCTATTAAAAGATCTTAATCCTTGCAGTACTTTTTAGGGGCTATTTACTACAGAGAAAATGCTTTAATTTTTAGATTTCTCTGATGTCGTGACCACAGTACTCTCTGCTGACCTCTGCTGTCCATTTTAGGAACTGTCCAGAGCAGCATATGTTTGTTATGGGGATTTTCTCCTGCTCTGGACAGTTCCTAAAATGGACAGCAGTATATAGTATATAGCCCCTAAAAAGTACTGCAAGGATTAAGATTTTTTAATAGAGGTAATTTACAAATCTGTTTAACTTTCTGGCACCAGTTGATTTAAAAAAAAAAAAAAAAAGTTTTCCACGGGAGTACCCCTATGCTGCCCAGACCTATGTCTAAAATTAATAAAATGCTTGGTGTGGAAATTTCAAGAAATTATCAGGAACACATTAAGGGAAGATGGGAGAGGGGTTTGTGTAGTATATCAATTTTTATCTGGCATAAAGCTATTGCTAATTTGATATTCTCATCTTATTGTAAGGCCCATATTATGGTTCAGGTAAAGTTCTTGCATATACTCTACTGTACCCCACAGGGTCTATGTAGAATGGGAATAAGACGGGATGCTACTTGTCCAAAATGTAAGATGGAGGAGTTTGGTTTTCTGCACCTTGTATGGAATTGCTCTAAGATACAGTCCTTCTGGGAGGGCATTATTGAAGTTATAGAGAAAAAACTTTAAATTTAAATAGAAGGGGACCATTAGAAGATATTATTGGGGGATGTTGTTGAGACAACACATAGGAAAACCTTAATCAGACATTTTGCATATGCTGATAGTTAGAGAATGGTTTGATATAAATCCACCACAGGTTCAAAATTGGCTGTCACTATAAAAAAAGGAAGGAGTTTTCAGTTATGAACAGATATTGGCAAAAACAGCTAAGAAAAAACTTAGAGAATACAATAGGATCTGTGGTCTGTGGAAAGAGTAAAGGGCCCCCCTGATAAAGTATAGTTGAATATTTTTTTTTTCTTTTCTCTGATCCCCTGTGGTTGGTGGGCAGGGGAAAGGGTAAGGATTATATGTGAATTCTGGTCTGTATTTATCGGTGAGTAAAAAGTTATAGGGGTCAAAAGAGGACATTTTAAACATGCTAATTTCCATACAAACAGTTATAATTTTTTAAAAGAAGTTATACAAAATCAAACCTATATAAATTGAGTATATTTTAATCCTATGGACCTACCGAATAAAGATAAGGTGTAACTTTTACCCAACAGTGCACTGTGTAGTACCCGAAGCCCCCAAAATTTACAAAAAGGCATTTTTTGTTTCAATTTTTCCCCACAAAGATACAGCTTTGTGTATAAATAGATCATGGGAGAGATCTCTGTACGGTCCCCTGATATATTTATACATAGTTATTAGGTCGCCCCTAAGCCTTCTTTTTTCTAAACTAAATAACCCTAATTCTGATAATCTTTCTGGGTGCTGTAGTCCTCCCATTCCCCGTATTACCCTGGTTGCCCATCTTTGAACCCTCTCCAGCTCCACTATATCTTTCTTGTACACTGGTGCCCAGTACTGTACACAGTATTCTATGTGTGGTCTGACTAGTGATTTGTACAGTGGTAGAATTTTTTCCGTATCGTGGGCATCTATGCCCCTTTTTGATGCACCCCATGATATTATTTGCCTTGGCAGCAGCTGCCCAACACTGGTCACTAGAGCTAAATTTACTGTTAACTAAGAATCCTAAGTCCTTTTCCATGTCAGTCGTCCCAAGTGTGCTCCTATTTAATACATAATCCCAGCCCGGATTTTTCCTCCCCATGTGCATTACCTTACATTTATCAGTGTTGAACCTCATCTGCCACTTACCAGCCAAAACCTCCAACCTATGCAGATCCATTTGTAACAGTGCACTGTCCTCCATTGTGTTGAGCACTTTACAGAGTTTACCATCATCTAGATTGCTACTTTACTATTCAACCCCTCTACAAGGTCATTAATAAATATATTGAATACAATAGGACCTAAGACTGACCCCTGTGGTAGCCCTCTAGTAACAGTCACCTAACCAGAATAAGTACCATTAAGGCTAAGTTTTTACTTTTCTTTTTTGTTTTGAAAAAACACAGTGAAAAAACACTTTGGCCAGATGTTAGCTGCAAGGATTTTGAAATCCTCTTTGGCGTTTTTCAGCTCCTTGGCAGTTTTTCAAAATCCAGCATGTTGAGACTATGGCATTTTTTTTCACTGAAATCGTGGTGTTTTTTTTCCCATAGAAGTCTATGGGAGTGAGAAAACGCCATGTGGGTTTTAACTTTGGCGTTTTTGCAGGCAGTTATTATTCTTTTTTGGATTTGAGCGATCCAAAAAAGGGATGGAGATACCTTTTTTTTATTACATTTCTTGGATACCAATAAAAAAAAATTTAAAAAAAGATACAGTAGGGATGGAACCTAAAAATGTAGCCAGCAATATTAAAAATGTAGAAATGTTTTTTTTAGAATTCATTTTTTGAAACTTTTTATTAGTGATGTATTTTAATTATGTGTTTAATAAAGTGTGTGTTTTTTTCCTTATTTTTTAGGTAGTAGTACTACTAATCCCAGCATGGAACAGACTGTTTCATTCTGGCAGAAGTAGTACCTGTACTAATAGACACATCATCCCGAGTGTCCCTTCTGACACCTGTTGCGATCCTCCTATGTAATCTGTAGAAGTGGGTGGCACTGCCGCACGTCTCCGCTCCCCTGCATATACGAATCTGTGATGTGAAGAGAACTTCACATCACAGAAGGCAGGGGACCAGGGCCGTACTGCCCGCATCTATAGCTTATATTGGAGGAGCGCAGCGGGTGTCAGGAGTGACACCCACTGTGATCTGTCCTTAACTGCAGGTACTGCTGCTCCCAACATAGAGCACGCTCGGCTCCATGCTGGGAGCTGTAGTACCTGCATTATTAGACAGATTGCAATGGGTGTCAGGACTGACAACCCGCTGCGATCTGTCTATTATGAATTTCTATTCACATCGCTGGCCGAGGTGTCAGCAGAGAGCACTGGTCAGACAGAAAGGAAATTCAAAAAGAAAATAACTTCCTCTGGAACATGAAGCAGCTCATGGAAGTAATGGAAGAGTTAAGATTTTTAAATATAAGTAATTAACAAATCTGTTAAACTTTCTGGCACCAGTTGATTAAAAAAATGGTTTCCAGTGGTGTACCCCTTTAAAGTCCCCTATTATTGCCTCCTCATTTTGATTTGCTGCCTTGTTTATTTGCCTCAGTATTTGATTTCTTAAAGATAGCATTTATTTTTTATTTTTGTCTCTGTATATTTTTAACCATAATGACTCCCCGCAGATCTTCCCACAGTGTGGCCTTCAAACTGGACTTTACATGAAGGAAAATTCCTTCCCTTTCTGTTTTGTCTGATCCTTGCTGAATAGACTATTACCCTGTATGTTGACTACCCAGTCATAGCTATTGTCCAACCAAGTTATACCCACTATGTCATAATGTGAACTCCAGTTCGTCAGTTTTATTGGTTAGACTTCTGGCATTAGTCAACATGCAATTCAAAGTGTGTGTGTGTGTTTTTTTTTTTCCTATGAAGCCTATCCCTATAAACTATTCTAACCCCTCCCTCCTCTCCAACCACAGATTCATTAACAAGTCCCAACTCTCTATCTATACTATCTTCTCCCTCTATGTTGTAGATTCCCTCCCCCATTCCCTAGTTTAAACCCTTATCCACCCTTCTGGCAATCTTCTCTCCAAGCACAGCTGCACCCTCCCCATTGAGAAGCAGCACATCCCTACGGTAGAGCCTGCATCTGACAGAGAAGTCGGCCCAGTTCTCCATGTACCCAAACCCCTCCTTCCTACACAAGCTTCTGAGCTACTTGTTTACCGCCCTATACTCCTGCTGCCTCTCTGGTGTGGCTCGTGGTACAAGTAATATTTCAGAAAATACTCCTTCGGAGGTCCTTTCCTTAAGCTTGTGGCAGAAATCCCTGAAATCCTTTTTAAGGACACTCCACCTACCTCTTACTTTGGTGCCAATGTGTACCATGACTTCTGGGTCCTCTCCAGCCGCACCCAGCAACCTGTCATCCCGATCCGCGATATGCCGAACTCGAGTTCCAGGAAGACAACACACTGTTCAACAATACAATCTTTGTGACAGATCGCCCCTGTCTGTCCTGCTAATAATAGAGTTCCACACTTAGTTAGTGGTGTTGAGTTGGTGGGGGTCGTGGGTCCGTTTGGGTTGCTAAGACTCTTGCTACCTCAGTTGGTTTAGTGTTTCAGGGTCTAGGTCTACACAAGTTTAGTGTTAGACAGGGATTGTTGGGGATGCATTTGTTCTGCACTGGTTTTCTTTTTGATTTTCTGTTTGTTTTTTTGTTTGTTTGTCTAGTCCTGTGCTTTGTCTGTTGTATGCTTGTGGTGGGCCCCTGGAGTCTCCCGTGAGGCGGTGCGTTGGCCCAGTAAGGATAGTATGTATATGCTGCCGTTATGATATGGTGAGAGGTTGTTTTTCTGTGAGGTACTTCTTCTGCCGATTGGGTTCTTTATTTGTCCACAATGGGATATCTTAGAATTCTGAGCTGGAATGTGAGAATGTGTATTTAAACGGGTATTGTGTTTGGATTTTGTAAAAAAAAAAAAAAAACTCTCCCCTCAGCTTATTTATTTGCAGTAAACCCATTTAACTGGTCAGAAGATTCTCGCCTTGAAGAGGGCTTGGATAGAAAGAGGTCGCCACTCTACTTATTCCTCCTCGGCAAGGGGAGTCTCTATATTAGTTACTACATCCCTTCCCTTGGTCATGGATCAAGGGGCTTGTGATTATTTTGGGAGGTTTGTTATTATTCATTGCTCCCTGCACGCCTTTAGTAGATTTGGCTTTTGCCTCCTCTGATCTTCTGCCTCTGGTAAGCAACGCCCTGTACACCACTAGGGGGATCTCTGACCACTCAGCGCTCCTAATTTCCTTTGGGCCTGGACCCTCGTCCCTCCTCCAAGGTATGGCAGATGCACCCTGGCTGGTTGCAGGAGGAGGTGGTGACGGCTTCATTAGTAGAAGCCCATAACTGTTTCTGGGAACACAATAGGTCCCACCCTGACATATCGTTGCAGTGGGATGCATATAAAGCTCGTGGGTGGGGGTGGCCAGCAAGAGATGGGCATATGCACTTAGAGAGAGAGCATTGCAAATTGAGATAGGGGTATTGGAGGCAGTGGTGATGAGGGACCCGTCCCCAGCTGTTGAATGTGAATGGTTGAAGGCCCAGAGAGCTCTCGTGAAAAGGAGAGGGTTCAGAAGAAATTAGTAGACAGGGAAGCTGCCATATTTGAATTTGGGGACAGGAATGATAGATTGCTGGCATATCTGGCTAGGGAGAGTAGGCCGGTGGCTGCTATCCCATGTATTAGAGGGGCTAATGGGATACTTGTAACCGACCCGGCCACCATAAATTATGTGTTTCGGGACCTTTATCGTGATCTCTATACCTCCCATGTACCAGATGTTCCCCTACGCCCTTGACTGCAGCCCAGTCGGACGCTTTGGATGCCCCCTTTTCGGATGAAGAGGTTTTGGTGGCTATTGCTTCCCTGCAGCTGGGAAAGACCCTGGGGTTAGATGGCATGATTGGGAACTGGTACAGGATGAATGAGGAGAGAGGGAAGCTCTGATTGTGGTCCTCCCCAAGCCGGGCAAGGATCCGACTTTGCCGGATTGCTATAGACCAATTTCCCTCCTTAATGTTGATATTAAACTTTTTGCTAAAGTGTTGGCTAATCGGCTGCACAAAGTTATAGCTGCTGTCATTCATCCTGACTAGACGCGTTTTATGCCGGGGAGGGCTATGGATATCAATGTCCAGAGACTACATCCTAACATACTGTAGCTGCAGCGGATGGGGAGGCCTCCTGTATACTAGCCGTAAATGCCCAAAGAAATTTGATAGGGTCTGGATGCCCTGGCTGTTAATAGATGAGTCGGTGGTTCCCCCTGAAAGTGTTAGTTCTCAGAGTTAGTTTGGCTGTCTGGACTGGGCAGAGAGATGGGAGGAGGGCTCCGGGAGTGTGTGAGTGAGAGTATCTGTTTTCTGTCTCAGTGTCCGCTGTGTATCCGTTGGCCGGCTGAGGTCTCCCTGAAGCGTGAAATCGGCCCTGGAGTGCTCCTCTTCTATGGTACTCTGTTTGGAGGGCTGGGTCTTTATGCTAGGCCAAATGTATGCATTTTATTTTTTTATGTCTAAAGTTGGATAAAACAGTTAAAAATAAATGAATAAAAAAACAAAAAAACATAGACGTAAATATTTCAATTAAACTCCCTGAATTCAATTAAACTTCCTTAATTTTAAGTCTCCCCACTTGTATACTCACACCCATTTGTATGATTCACACACGCAATTGCAAGCTCAGATAATCGCTTAGTGTATTTGCTTTAAAGGTTACCAAAAGCCGCTGCTGCCATGTCCTGAATTGACAGAACGAGCACTCACTCCCGACGCTTGTCCGCTCACTGACTCTAGTACAGCACATGCGCACTGAGCGCATAGATGTCAGGAGCGAGCGCTCGCTCTGTCAATTTAGGACGCGGCAGCGAGTGCACGTTCGAGCCGAAGGAACGGACGCATGCGCTGTGGATGCACTGTGTAGTAAGACACAGCGGGCCCAGCGCTGGAAGGCAGAGTAAGCATGGCGGTGGCGGGGCTTGTCGAACCCCAAGCCACGCCTATCCGACTGTGCCTGACTTTTGGATAAAAGGTTTTATTAGTAAGAAAAGTAGAACAAACAGCAATTAAAGGTATGGCTGCAATAACCTTATAATCATCTGGAACACCATTATAGTGGTCTGGGGGGGTGGTCAAAATATCATGAGAGTTGCGCTTTAATAAGTATATTAGACATTTATTAAATTATAAGATTTATTTGTTGAAACCTATTACTAGATGCGATCACATTAGTGCACAACTTAATGGCTACAAATAAGCATGGCAAGGCTCCAGGTTCTTCTGTACAGTTATTTAGATGAAAAGGAAAATTGGGTTCCTGTGGAGGAGAATATTTCCAACTAAATATGAAGTCATGTTTTTCCTTTCCCTTGTACAGTGATTGTGTCCCCTTTTGATCTAAAAAGACTTACAGGACAGTACAAAAAATAATGTGCAAAGAGCCTCACACATTTTTTATATTTATCTATTATGTAAATAGTTTTATGCATAAGTTGTATCACAGTGTTTATTTTATGTAATGCCATTTATTTGTGCATTGTATATATGTTAAACGGAATCTGCACACGGTCACCCATACTAACTTACTATTACTAATCGATTGTGCAGGTTATTCTGATGCATTTTCACCTGTGTGGCACAGTTTAAGAGATATGGTAAAATATCAAAATATGTAAATTAGTTTGTTGGGTGCACTGAAGCGTTCATTGACCCCTAACTCACTGAGCAGTGATGCATAATGTACGCAGTGAGATCCTGTGCTTGCTGCTGAGGAAGCATATGCATATTTATTAGGGGGCTTTCTTACTGAACCTGGAAGGTATAGCAATGAACTACGGGACTAGGGAATGTCCCCAATGCTGCAAAAATACTCATTTACTTTTTTCCTATTTTTGTCAATAAAGCTGCACTACCAACCGGCTACCAACAGGTTACTATGGGTGACCCTGCTGTCATATTCCCTTTAGATACTGTATAAATTCATAATATTTTAAAATGATCTTGCATGTCCCTAAAACATCAATATAATTGAATACCTTCTTACAAACTTTGCTGACTCCAAATGTTAATGTATAGTATATCCACTTTTGCAATCATTTTATTGCTACAATGCAATATAAATAAAATAGTATTATAAATATCCAACCATTTTATGTTTAAAGCACCTATGCAGACTAATGTGATTCCTTTAGAACAGGCTACAACAAACTGTGTAGTCTGTTCATGCGGTCATAGGGGGTGATTTATCAAAACCTGTCCAGAGGAAAAGTTGCTGAGTTGTCCATAGCAACCAATCAGATTTGCTTCTTTCATTTTTAACAAGGCCTCTGCAAAATGAAGGAAGCAATCTGATTGGTTGCTATGGGCAACTCAGCAGCTTTTCCTCTGGACAGGTTTTGTTAAATCTCTCCCATAATCCCTACCACCCTACCTACTCCTTGCAAAATCCCCAAACACAGTGAAACCTTTGAGAAGACCACCTCTTTATCCAGATTTCATATAACGGATTTACAGTCACCATACATTATGCACAGTAGGGACATTTCTTTATCAAAGAAAATGGCCATTCACATATGCATATTTTGACTTCAATGGGCAGCAGATCTGCAGCAGAAAATATGCAGGTGTGAACGCACCCTGAGTAATCTAAAAGTAAGGGACTGGAGCAAATAATATGGCTTCAGTATCCGACTACACAGGGTTATATTTTTCAGATCTGTACTGTGTAGAAATATAGGTCTTCAATAGAGGATGATTTTACACATTTTATTAACAGATTTGCATTACTTTGAACAATGCAAAAAAGGTTGCAATGGTGGACTTTTTTTTTTTAAATAAAATATATTGTATGTTATTGGTTAGGATAGTTTCAAACAATTTTGATCTTCCACCTTTCCTGGATGAATTTTGAAATGCTTCTCAGGTATCTTGAAGGTTAGATTTTCACTTTGTGAGTATAATAAAGCTACTTTATTCCATTCCGTATGGATGTTCTGCACATTCTGTTTCTTTTATCTGTTCCAGTGTTCCAGATGGCTTTAATGATACTCCGTGGACATTTAATGGCAGTGAAGGCTTGGGAGTCTGTTCATTTTTTTCCTTACTACTATTTAAAATGTGGATATTTCACTGCCTTTGGAATTGTTTTGTCCCCCTGCAGTTTCCATAGATTGGAATCATTTTGAAATTGTGTTCACTGAACTGGTGAGTCTATTTACTTATTGCCTTTAAACTAGTTACAAGGGAAGTAAGACTCCTGGTTATGGTGGTCCTGGATGCCCATATGAATGTATTTTCATGAAAACCACAGTACAGTTGTGCTTCCTTTGTCATGAAGTAGATGGATAATACATAATTTAATCAAATAGATACCTGGTAAATTGGAGACCTGTCACATTTTAGAATAGAAATATGGTGAAATTGCAGATGTTGAGGGTAATAAATTAAAGTATTTTCCTGTTTGCTGCATCATTAAGCACTTTTTTTTGGCATCAATGAAAAATAATGTTTCTTCTTTTATTCAAAGAAAACGTAAAAATGACTCTCTCATGTCTAGATCCCTCTAACATTTATCTTCAGTAATAAGCCTGTTTACCTCTGTAAGGACACAGCCTGTTTGGCCTTAAAGCATTACTATCATTTGGCATATAATTAACTAAAAAGTCAGTGTACTTATATGCCCCAAGACCTGTAAGCATAATAATATGCATGGTTGTGCCTGTAAAATAATACCTTTAGATTTCTCGCACCTGCAAAGCCAGACAAAAGAATTTCATACGATTAGTTCATTCATTCAGATCTAGGATGCGTTATCTTAGTGAATGAACTAATCGTATGAAATTCTTTTGTCTTTACATAGTTGAATGGGCTGACAACAAAATCACACAATAATTATCAATGGAAATCAAATTTATCAACCCATGGAGGTCTGGATATGGAGTCACACTCAAAATCAAAGTGGAAAACCACACTACAGGCTGATCCAACTTTGATGTAATGTCCTTAAAACAAGTCAAAATGAGGCTCAGTAGTGTGTGTGGCCACCATGTGCCCATATGACCTCCCTACAACGCCTGGGCATGCTCCTGATGAGGTGGCGGATGGTCTCCTGAGGAATGTCCTCCCAGACCTGGACTAAAGCATCTGCCTACTCCTGGACAATCTGTGGTGCAACGTGGGGTTGGTTGATGGAGCGAGACATGATGTCCCAGATGTGCTCAATCGGATTCAGGTCTGGGTAACAGGGGGGCCAGTCTATAGCATCAATGCCTTCTTCTTGCAGGAACTGCTGACACACTCCAGCCACATGAGGTCTAGCATTGTCTTGCATTAGGAGGAACCCAGGTCCAATCGCACCAGCATATGGTCTCACAAGGGGTTTAAGGATTTCATGTCTGTACCTAATGGTAGTCAGGCTACCTCTGGCAAGCACATGGAGGGCTGTGCGGCCCCCCCAAAGAAATACCACCACACACCATTACTGACCCACCACCAAACCGGTCATACTGGAGAATGTTGCAGGCAGCAGAACATCTGTCACATGTGCTCAGTGTGAACCTGCTTTCATCTGTAAAGAGCACAGGGCACCAGTGGCGAATTTGCCAATCTTGGTGTTCTCTGGCAAATGCCAAACGTCCTGCATGGTGTTGGGCTGTAAGCACCTGTGGATGTCAGGCCCTCATACCACCCTCATGGAGTCTGTTTCTGACCGTTTGAGTGGACACATGCACATTTATGGCCTGCTGGAGGTCATTTTGCAGGGCTCTAGCAGTGCTCCTCCTTGCACAAAGGCGGAGGTAGCAGTCCTGTTGCTGGGTTGTTGCCCTCCTACAGTCTCCTCCACATTTCCTGATGTACTGGCCTGTCTCCTGGTAGCACCTCAATGCTCTGGACACTACGTTGACAGACACAGCAAACCTTTTTGCAACAGCTCACTTTGATGTGCCATCCTGGATGAGCTTCACTACCTGAGCCACTTGTGTGGGTTGTAGGCTCCATCTCATGCTACCATTAGAGTGAAAGCACCGCCAGCATTCAAAAGTGACCAAAATGTCAGCCAGGAAGCATAGCAACTGAGAAGTGGTCTGTGGTCACCACCTGCAGAACCGCTCCTTTATTGTGGGTGTCTTGCTAATTGCGTATAATCTCCACCTGTTGTCTGTTCCATTTGTACAACAGCATGTGAAATTGATTGTCAATCAGTGTTGCATCCTGAGGGAACAGTGTAATTTCACAGAAGTGGGATTGACTTGGAGTTACATTGTGTTGTTTAAGTGTTCCCTTCATTTTTTTGAGCAGTGTAAATCTTTTTCCATTTGAAAAGCTGTGTGGCCAAAGTACATTTTATATAACTGCAATACAGCCAAAACCACATCTATATGGTGAATAAAAAGTTCATAAAATGGCTATCGAGAAATAATCTTGCATATAAATAATAATTTAGTACTTTGTATTGCTCATCAGAGTGCATAAAATGCTCATCATGTGAAGAGGCTGCAAGCTGTCTGGATCTTGTCTGGATCTCACAGGTGTTCATCTCACAAAGCTGTCTGATACACTGCACTTATGCAGTGGAGAGAGAAAACCACACCCTCATTCCCCCAGAATTTTGATACTTTTTGGTAGTAGTGGGTTCGTTTTCAAAAATAGACTCCAGTGGCTTTTCTTTTAAATTTATTTCACTTCTTTATCAATTTTTTTTATTTATTTTTTTTTAAATTAAGCATATTAGGAAAATGCTTTTAGGGATACATTAAATTTAAAAATAATGTTTCTAAAGACAGTAACACATAAGAAAACAGACCATTTCCTTTTTGTTTTCTTTTTTTGCTCCTTGCCTTTTTTATTCTTCCATCTTCAAACCCACATAAGGGCTTGTTTATTGCACAACCAATTGTGCTTTGTCATGACACCTTTCATTTTACCATAAAATGTATGGCACATACATTTTGTGTTGGGAAATTGATAAGAAAACTGTAACTTTGCAACATTTTGGGCGGTTTTGTTTTTTTAAATCAACTGGTGCCAGAAAGTTACAGAGTTGTAAATTACTTCTATTAAAAATCTTAATTCTTCCAGCACTTATTAGCTGCTGAATACTACAGAGGAAATTATTTTCTTTTTGGAACACAGTTCTCTCTGCTGACATCTCTGTCCATTTTAGCATATTTTTGCTATGGGGATTTTCTCCTACTCTGGACAGTTCCTAAAATGGACAGAGATGTCAGCAGAGAGCACTGTGCTTCAAAAAGAAAATAATTTCCTCTGTAGTATTCAGTAGCTAATAAGTGCTGGGAGGATTAAGATTTTTTTTTTTTTATAGAAGTGATTTACAAATCTGTTTAACTTTCCTGCACAAGTTGATTTAAAAAAAAAAAAAGTTTTCCACCGGAGTACCCCTTTAACCTCTTGGGGAGGAAGGGCATACATGTACGCCCTTGCTCCCTGGTACTTAAGGACCAAGGGGGTGCCTGTACGCCTGTGCGAGTTTCGGTCCCAAACCATTCAGCAGGCATCCCGTGCAAATGCCTGGGGGGGTCCTGAGACCCCTCATGTCGGAGACTTGCAGCTATTCCTGGCTGATCGGGTCTCTGATGACCCGATAGCCCGGAAAATAGGGATGATCGGAGCTGTCCGAGACAGCTCTGACCATCCTGAAGAATAGGAGTGAGGTGGCAGGGTGCCACCTCCTCCTATCCCCTGCGATTGGCCGACTGAGATTGGTGAATTGCGGGGCCGGGGCGGGGGTGAAAGTTAATTTCCCCCCTCACTGCCCGCCCCTGGATGTCGGGACAGAGCAGGGAAAGATGCCGGCGAGGTGCGGGGGCTGTGGATGCGCCGGGGACCGGCGGCAGTTGCCTTCGATCACGCGGGGACTGGCGGCAGGCAAGTGGTACGGCAGCGGTGTCAGATGCTGTAAAGTGATCTTCACTGCAGCTTCTAGGAGTTTCAAAACTACAACTCCCAGCATGCCCAGACAGCCTTTGGCTGTCTGGGCATGCTGGGAGTTGTGGTTTTGCAACATCTGAGGGGGCACAGTTTGGAGACCACTGTGCAGTGGTCTCCAAACTGTGTCCTTCCAGATGTTGCAATACTACAACTCTCAGCATGCCCAGACAGTCCAGGTATGCTGGGAGTTGTAGTTCTGTAACATCTGCGCCCTTCCGATGTTGCAGAAATACAACTCCCAGTATGCCTGGACAGTCTCAACATGCTGGGAGTTGTAGTTTTGCAACAGTTGGAGGCACACGTGTTGGGTAACACTGAGTTAGGAAACAGACAGTGCTGCGGAAACACTGTACTAGGCTGTTACCCAACTCAGTGTTTCCCAATCCCAATTACAGTGGTCCCTCAACATACGATGGTAATTCGTTCCAAACGACCCATCGTTTGTCGAATCCATCGTATGTTGAGGGATTCATGCAATGTAAAAAGTGCATTTAATACTCACCTGTCCCCGCCGTTCTGGACCGCGTCCTCACCGCTTCCGATGCTGTCCAAGGGGCTCCTGATGCTGTCCCGCTGCTCCGGTGTCGTCTTCGGGATCCTCTGGCTTCTTGGAGTTGTAGTTTTGCCCCCATGTGAATGTACAGGGTACATTCACATGGGCGGAGGTTTACAGCAAGTTTCCTTCTTCAAGTTTGAGATGCGGCAAATTGTAAACCCCCGCCCGTGTGAATGTACCCTAACAACATTACACTACATTACAACTGTTGCAAAATAACAATTCCCAGTATTGCCATTGACTGTCCAGGCATGTTGGGAGTTTTGCAACAGCTGGAGGCACCCTGTTTGGGGAAAACTGACATACAGTATTTTTGGTGGAGGAGGCAAGTGTAACGCTTACATCCAGCTATAATTTAACCCTCAAAATGCGCATGGCACTCCCTCACTTCGGAGCTCTGTTTTATTTCAAGGCAACAGTTTAGGGCCACATATGGGATATTTCCGTACTTGGGAGAAATGTGCGTTACAAATTTTTGGTGGCTTTTTCTCCTTTTACCCCTTATGAAAAGGTAACGTTGGGGTCTACACCAGCATATTGAGGTAAAAGTAAAAAAAGACCCCCAAAATTTGTAACACAATTTCTCCTGAGTACGGAAATACCCCATACATGGACGTAAAATGCTCTGTGTGCACACAGCAAGGCTCAGGAGTGAGAGCGCCATGTACATTTGAGGTCTAAGCTGGTGATTTGCACAGGGGGGGCTGCTGGTTACAGCGGTTCTAACATAACCACAAAAAAATAAATACCCACATGTGACCCCGTTTCGGAAACGACACCCCTCACGGAACGTAACAAGGGGGGTTTAGTGAGCCTTAACACCCCACAGGTGTCTGACAGATTTTTGGACCAGTGGTTCATGAAAATGAAAAATATAATTCTTAATTTGGACAGCCCACTGTTACAAAGATCTGTCAAACGCCAGTGGGGTGTAAATGCTCACTGCACCCCTTGTTACGTTCCTTGAGAGGGCTTCCTAATGAGACATGCCCCCCCAAAAACCATTTCAACAAAATTTGCTTTCCAAAAGCCCAATGTCACTCCTTCCCTTCTGAGCCCTCTAATGCACCCGCAGATCACTTTTCATCCACATATGATATATTTCCTTACTCAAGAGAAATGGGGTTTCATATTTTGGGGGACATTTTCACCTATTACCCCTTGTGAAAGTGAAAAATGTCGGGTAACATTAGCATTTTAGAAAAAAAAAAATATTTTCACGTCCAACTTCAACGCAAAGTTGTCAAACACCTGTGGGTGTTAAGGCTCACTGTACCCCTTGTTATGTTCCTTGAGGGGTGTAGTTTCCCAAATATTGTGCCATGTGGGGTGTTTTTCGCTGTTCTGGCATCATGGGGGCTTCCTAAATGAGACATTTCCCGCAAAAACCATTTCCGTAAATTTCGCTCTTTAGAATCATATTGTCGCTCCTTCCTTTCTGAGCCCTCTAGTGCACCCATAAAGTACTATACATCCACATATGAGGTATTTCCTTACTCGAGAGAAATTGGGTTACAAATTTTTGGGGGCTTTTTCTCCTTTTACCCCTTGTAAAAAAAAAAAAAAAAATATGGGTCTACAAGAACATTTTAGTGTAAAAAATGCAGATTTAGATTTTTCTCCTCCACTTTTCTGCTATTCTTGTGAAACACCTAAAGGGTTAACAAACTTTCTGAATGTCATTTTGAATACTTTGAGGGGTACAGTTTCTATAATGGGGTCATTCATGGGGTATTTCTCACAGAAAGGCCCCTCAAACCCACTTCAAACTTAACTGGTCCCTGACAAATTCAGATTTTGACATTTTCGTGAAAATTGCTGCAATACTTTGAATCCCTCTGATGTCTTCAAAAAGTAAAAACATGTCAACTTTATGATGCAAACATAAAGTAGACATATTGTAAGGAAATATCCATTTTCCTTACAAGCAGAGAGTTTCAAAGTTCGAAAAATGCTAAATTTTCACTAAATTTGGGGATTTTCACCGAAAAAGGATGCAAATAATGATGAAAATTTACCACTAAGTGACTATGTAACAAAAAAACAGTCTCTGAATCAGAATGAAAGGTAAAAGCATCCCAAAGGTATTAATGCTTAAAGTGACAGTGGTCAGAATTGCAAAAAAGGGCTGCGTCCTTAAGGTAATAATGAGCTGCGTCCTCAAGGGATTAAGGATGAAGCCCATTTTGACCTTAAATGGGTTATCCACCATAAGGTGATTTTGGTACGTACCTGACAGACAGTAATGGACATGCTTAGGAAGGATCTGTGCTTGTCTTCTGGCTAAATGGCTATGTTGTGAGATTACCATAACACTGGCTAGCTTTTGGTGAACTGGTATTTCCTTTTTGAGTTTTCTTCTTGGCCTACAAATCCCATAATTCCATTTTCCTCCCTCCCACACATCAGCCACCACCCCACCCATTGAAACATAAATGAGCTGCATCTATTTAAAAGACCTGTGTTTTTCAGTCAGGGTGCCTACAGCTGTTGCATTAGTTGCAGATTGATTTCTCTCCCACCAAGCGATAGGTACAGACACTATATTATGAACTACACTAACTTTACAGTCCCTGTAGCATACGGTAATCAAATAAAAAAAAATCCTGGAAAACTCCTTTAACCCCTTAAGGACACATGACGTTCTCATACGTCTCCATTTCCGAGTCCTTAAGGACACATGACGTATGAGAACGTCATGTGTTTTACCGGCCCCCCGCAACCATCTGGAGCGGAGCCGGTCCCCGATGCCTGCTGAAATCGTTCAGCAGGCATCGGGGCATATCGCCCAGGGGGGTCATTATGACCCCCCATGTCGGCGATGGCCGCAGATCGCTGGACAATTCAGTCCAGCGATCTGCGGCGGATTCCGGGTCAATCGGGTCTCCAGTGACCCGGTGACCCGGAATTATTGGCTGATCGGGGCCGTCAGAGACGGCCACGAACAGCCAGAGCCAGCAGGGGTGAGGTGGCACTGGTGCCACCTCACGATCGCCCTGATTCGTCGGCCGGATTACCGGCCGACCAATCAGGGCGCCTGCTGCGGGTGTCACTCCCGCAACCCGCTCCGCCCCTCTTCCGGAGGACGTGAGCGGGTGCGGGAAGACGACCCCCGGTGCTGGGGACCCCGATCCCCGGCGTCCCTGTTGGGATCGGGGCCCCAGGAGCAGCGGCGGCGGAGACGACGAGGGACTGACCTGTGCTGCTGGATCGTTGGAGGTGAGTGACAGCCTCCTGCTGTTGCTTAGCAACAGCTCCCAGCATGCAAAAAGGGCATGCTGGGAGCTGTAGTTATGCAACAGCAGGAGGCAGACCACCACAACTCCCAGCATGCCCTTATGGGCATGCTGGGACTTGTAGTTTTGCAACAGCTGGAGGCACATTCTTTCTATGGAAAAGTGTACCTTCAGCTGTTGTGTAACTACAACTCCCAGCTTGCACAATCAGCTAAAGTGCATGCTGGGAGTTGTAGTGGTGCATCTGGTGGTTGCATAACTACAACTCCCAGCATGCCCATTGGCTGTCGGTGACTGCTGAGAGTTGTAGTTTTGCAACAGCTGAAGGCACACTGAGTTAAGTAGTAAACCAGTGTGTCTCCAGCTGTTGCATAACTACAATCCCCAGCATCCCCAGCCAAAGTAGTATGCCTCCATCTGTTGCATAACTACAACACCCAGCATGCCCTTCCGCTGTCCGTACATGCTGGGGGTTGTAGCTTTTGCAACAGCTGAAGGCACACTGGTTGCAAAACACTGAGTTTGTTACCAAACTCGGTGTTTCACAACCAGTGTGCCTCCAGCTGTTGCAAAACTACAACTCCCAGCATGCACTGATAAACCGTACATGCTGGGAGTTGTAGTTTTGCAACAGCTGGATGTTCCCCCCCCAATGTGAACGTACAGGGTACACTCACACGGGCGGAGGATTACAGTTAGTATCCGGCTGCAAGTTTGAGGTACGGCAAAATTTCTGCCGCAGCTCAAACTGCCAGCGAGAAACTACTGTGAACCCCCCTGCCTGTGCGACTGTACCCTGAAAACACTACACTAACACACAATAAAATAAAAAGTAAAAAACACTACATATACACATACCCCTACACAGCCCCCCTCCCCAATAAAAATGAAAAACGTCTGGTACGCCACTGTTTCCAGAACGGAGCCTCCAGCGGTTGCAAAACTACAACTCCCAGCATGCACTGATAAACCGTACATGCTGGGAGTTGTAGTTTTGCAACAGCTGGATGTTCCCCCCCCAATGTGAACGTACAGGGTACACTCACATGGGCGGAGGATTACAGTAAGTATCCGGCTGCAAGTTTGAGCTGCGTCAAATTTTCTGCCGTAGCTCAAACTGCCAGCGAGAAACTACTGTGAACCCCCCGCCCGTGCGACTGTACCCTAAAAACACTACACTACACTAACACAAAATAAAATAAAAAGTAAAAAACACTACATATACACATACCCCTATACAACCCCCCTCCCCAATAAAAATGAAAAACGTCTGGTACGCCACTGTTTCCAAAACGGAGCCTCCAGCTGTTGCAAAACAACTACTCCCAGTATTGCCAGATAGCCGTTGACTGTCCAGGCATGCTGGGAGTTTTACAACAGCTGGAGGCACCCTGTTTGGGAATCACTGGCGTAGAATACCCCTATGTCCACCCCTATGCAAGTCCCTAATTTAGGCCTCAAATGCGCATGGCGCTCTCACTTTGGAGCCCTGTCGTATTTCAAGGCAACAGTTTAGGGCCACATATGGGGTATCGCCGTACTCGGGAGAAATTGGGCTTCAAATTTTGGGGGGTATTTTCTGCTATTACCCTTTTAAAAAATGTAAAATTTTTGGGAAAACAAGCATTTTAGGTAAAAAATATATATATTTTTTTACATATGCAAAAGTCGTGAAACACCTGTAGGGTATTAAGGTTCAAATTACCCCTTGTTACGTTCCCCGAGGGGTCTAGTTTCCAAAATAGTATGCCATGTGTTTTTTTTTTGCTGTCCTGGCACCATAGGGGCTTCCTAAATGCGGCATGCCCCCAGAGCAAAATTCGCTTTCAAAAAGCCAAATGTGACTCCTTCTCTTCTGAGACCTGTAGTGCGCCAGCAGAGCACTTTTCACACCCATATGGGGTGTTTTCTGAATCGGGAGAAATTGGGCTTCAAATTTTGGGGGGTATTTTCTGCTATTACCCTTTTTAAAATTGTAAAAATTTTGGGAAACCAAGCATTTTAGGTAAAAAAAAATATATTTTTTTACATATGCAAAAGTCGTGAAACACCTGTAGGGTATTAAGGTTCACATTACCCCTTGTTACGTTCCCCGAGGGGTCTAGTTTCCAAAATGGTATGCCATGTGTTTTTTTTTTGCTGTCCTGGCACCATAGGGGCTTCCTAAATGCGGCATGCCCCCAGAGCAAAATTCACTTTCAAAAAGCCAAATGTGACTCCTTCTCTTCTGAGACCTGTAGTGCGCCAGCAGAGCACTTTTCACACCCATATGGGGTGTTTTCTGAATCGGGAGAAATTGGGCTTCAAATTTTGGGGGGTATTTTCTGCTATTACCCTTTTTAAAATTGTAAAAATTTTGGGAAACCAAGCATTTTAGGTAAAAAAAAATATATATTTTTTTACATATGCAAAAGTCGTGAAACACCTGTAGGGTATTAAGGTTCACATTACCCCTTGTTACGTTCCCCGAGGGGTCTAGTTTCCAAAATGGTATGCCATGTGGTTTTTTTTTGCTGTTCTGGCACCATAGGGGCTTCCTAAATGCGGCATGCCCCCAGAGCAAAATTTGCTTTCAAAAAGCCAAATGTGACTCCTTCTCTTCTGAGACCTGTAGTGCACCAGCAGAGCACTTTTCACCCCCATGCGAGGTGTTTTCTGTATCGGGAGAAATTGGGCTTCAAATTTTGGGGGGTATTTTCTGCTATTACCGTTTTTAAAAATGTAAAATTTTTGGGAAACCAAGCATTTTAGGTAAAAAAAAAATATATTTTTTTTACATATGCAAAAGTCGTGAATCACCTGTAGGGTATTAAGGTTCACTTTACCCCTTGTTACGTTCCCTGAGGGGTCTAGTTTCCAAAATGGTATGCCATGTGGTTTTTTTTTGCTGTCCTGGCACCAAAGGGGCTTCCTAAATGCGGCATGCCCCCCAAAAACCATTTGTCGCTCCTTCCCTTCTGAGCCCTCTACTGCGCCCGCCGAACAATTAACATAGACATATGAGGTATGTGCTTACTCGAGAGAAATTGGGTTTCAAATATAAGTAAAAATTTTTTCCTTTTTATCCCTTGCAAAAATTCAAAAATTGGGTCTACAAGAACATGCGAGTGTAAAAAATGAAGATTTTGAATTTTCTCCTTCACTTTGCTGCTATTCCTGTGAAACACCTAAAGGGTTAATACACTTACTGAATGTTTTTTTGAATACTTTAGGGGGTGTAGTTTTTATAATGGGGTCTTTTATGGGGTATTTCTAATATGAAGACTCTTCAAATCCACTTCAAAACTGAACTGGTCCCTGAAAAATAGTGAGTTTGAAAATTTTGTGAAAAATTTCCAAATTGCTACTGAACTTTGAAGCCCTATGGTGTCTTCCAAAAGTAAAAACTCATAAATTTTATGATGCAAACATAAAGTAGACATATTGTATATGTGAACCCCAAAAAAATATATTTTGAATATCCATTTTCCTTACAAGCAGAGAGCTTCAAAGTTAGAAAAATGCAAAATTTTCATTTTTTTCATCAAATTTTGGGATTTTTCACCAAGAAAGGATGCAAGTTACCATAAAATTTTACCACTAAGTTAAAGTAGAATATGTCACGAAAAAACAATCTCGGAATCAGAATGATAACTAAAAGCATTCCAGAGTTATTAATGTTTAAAGTGACAGTGGTCAGAATTGCAAAAAACGCTCTGGTCCTTAAGGTATAAAATGGCCTGGTCCTTAAGGGGTTAAAGGGGTACTCCCACCGTAGACATCTTATCTCCAATCCAAAGGATTACATGCGGCACCCACCTGTGTTCTCACCGGAACCGCTGGAGGGTCTGAGTCGTGACTCCGGGAACGGAAGTCCATGACGTCAGGACTCCGCCCCTGTGTGACATCATGCCCCCTCCCATAGACTTGCATTGAGGGGACGGGCATGACGTCACACGGAGGCGGAGTCCTGACGTCACGGACTTCCGTTCCCGGAGTCGCTACTCAGACCCTCCAGTGGTTCCGGTGAGAACACAGGTGGGTACCGCATGCAATAATGTGGGGGTCCCCAGCGGCGGGACCCCCGCGATCAGACATCTTATCCACTATCCTTTGAATAGGGGATAAGATGTCTAGGGTGTGAGTACATCTTAAAGGGTAGCTCCCACCATCCTATTTTTTTTTTCTGTCCCTGCCTATTGCCAATCTATCCCTAACCCCCTCCCTGCTTTTAATTTTTATTTTTACTATATTAAAAATGCCTTTTGTCTGCCTGGCAGTGTGCTCACTACCAGGCAGACTTCCCCAGCAGGCACCACGTCACGGATGCCTGCTAGGGGGGACTTCCGCCCTTAGTTCATCTACACAGGGTGCCTCCAGCTGTTTCACCACTACAACACCCAGCTTGCCCTGACATCTATTGGCTGTCAGGGCATGCTAGGAGTTGTAGTATTGAAACAGCTGGAGGCACCCTGTGTAGATGAACTAAGGGCGGAAGTCCCCCCCATACCCCGTTCCCTCCATCACAATCCCCCCACCCCCCGCATACCCCATTCCCTCCATCACAAACCCCCCTCCCGCATACCCTGTTCCCTCATTACACTTACTGCAGAGTCCGGCAGCGGACGTGCAGGGACAGCAGCAGCGGCGGCGGCGATGTGCAGGAGGAGTGGCCTCCCTGCCAGTGGCCGGGGAGCCAATGCGCTCGCTCCCTGCCTGTCTGATTGACAGGCAGGAAGCGAATGCAGCCTAACTGAAAAAGGACTGATTGCCAGGCCAAAATCAGTCCTTTTTCAGGCGTGACGTCACGCCAGGCTGCAGCTGGCCACTAGGAGGGAGACCCCTAGTGGCTGGTTTTCAAATGTAAATTAAACCAAAAGTATATTAGAGATATGTTGTAGTACATAAGTACTACAACATATCATAAAAAAAAGTTGGTGACAGTGCCCATTTAAGGACCAGGCCAATTTTCATTTTTGCGTTTTTTTTTTTTTTTTTACTACTCTCCTTTTAAAATACCTAACTGTTTTATCTTTTCACCTACAGACCCATGTACTTTGTCATGACACCTTTCATTTTTTCATAAAATGTACAGTGAAACCAGAAAATGTATATTTGCGGGCGGAAACTTATAAGAAAACTGCAATTTTGTTACAGACTATTAGGGGCACAGCAGGAGGCAAGCATATTTGCTCAGAAACCCCCTTGCCAGAATGCCAGAGGGTACAGAATCAGAATGTAAAATCTGCTACCAAAGTTTTTCTGTTTTTTCAAGGGGTTAACTTCCATTGAACGACAGGGCCAATTACATCTTTAAAATGGCTTAGAAATTGCTTAAATGTGCTACTCTCCAATTTTTTTCTGGCATAATAACTGGGCCAAAAGCTCCCTGATAGTTTACCTGTCAGAGAGTGCAAACATATTTTGGTCAATTTTCTAAAATTAATTGGTCTAGGACCACGAATCACTGAGAATTTTAGTTTTACATGTTTCGATTGTGAATTTTCAACAATTTTTTTGTCCCTAAATTCAGATCCTATATCTCTAAGCTTGTATCGTAAAAAAAAGTATTGAGAAGTAGTATTGTGCATTGTGTACAAAATATTGAACACCTATGGAATATTTTTTTAAGACAATTTTAATTATAAATCTATTTTTGTAGTTTGTTTTAATGTTACACCCATTTTACTTTACACTTTAGTTACTATACAGTGTGTTTTTATGCAATGACCTCTTTGCAGTTATGCAGTGGGTGCCAAGTTGTGATAAAGGTACGTTCACACTACATAATTGAAGCAGAATCTCTGCTCACTGAATTCAGCGAGTGGAGATGGTCTGGCAGCCGCCGCCAGCGTAGGACCGTGCTGCCCTACGCCGTCACCATTTACTGCTATGAAGAGCTCGCAGAACATGTTCCTTCTTTGTGCGCAACAATTTCAGCCTCAGGATAGTCCGCCGCTGAAATTGCTCGTAGAAGACCCATTCGCACTGATGATTCCATGGTAATTATGTAGTGTGAACGTACCATATATATATATATATATATATATATGCTGAGAAAGTGTAATGTAGATATTCACATGGTCTATAATAATTTTTTTTCTGTACGGTTATAAAGGTTTGATTTTTTTTCTTATTAGCCCCTTAAGGACTCAGCCCATTTGGGCCTTAACATCATAGCCGGGACCCTGGGCTAACAGCGCACGGCATCGATCGTTGTGCCGCACGCTGTTAACCCTTCAGACGTGGCGATCAAAGTTGACCGCCGCGTCTGAAAGCGAAAGTAAACGCTTCCCGCCAGCTCAGTCGGGATCAGACGCCGCAGAGACAGGTTAAGGAGACCTCCACTTGTGTCCTAGCTGATCGGGACATCGCGATAAAATCGCGATGTCCTGATCAGCTAGGACGCAAGTGGAGGTCTCCTTACCTGTCTCTGCGGCGTCTGATTGTCAATTGATTGCTCCAAGCCTGAGCTACAGGCTTGAGCAATCGAGCCCCTATCTCACTGATCCGTGCAAAGCTATGGCTTTGCAGGGATCAGCATAGGAGATCAGTGTGTGCAGTGCTCTAGGTCCCTATGGGAGCTATAGCACTGCAAAAAAAAAGTGAAAAAAAAAACAAAGGTCATTTAACCCCTTCCCTAATAAAAGTTTGAATCACCCCCCTTTTCCCATAAAAAAAAAAACCTGTGCAAATAAAAATAAACATATGTGGTATCACCGCGTGCAGAAATGTCTGACCTATAAAAATATATTGTTAATTAATCGTTAATATCGTTAATCGTCAATGGCGTATGCGCAAAAAAATTCCAAAGTCCCAAATAGTGTATTTTTGGTCACTTTTTATATCATGAAAAAATGAATAAAAAGCTATCAAAAAGTCCAATCAATACAAAAATGGTACCGATAAAAATTTTAGATCACTGCGCAAAAAATGAGTCCCGTACGCGGAAAAATAAAAAAGTTATAGGGGTTAGAAGATGAGAATATTTTAACATAAAATTTCCTGCATGTAGTTATGATTTTTTTTTGAAGTACGACAATATCCAACCTATATAAGTAGGGTATCATTTTAACTATTTGGACCTACAGAGTAAAAGATGATGTGTTATTTTTACCGAAAAATGCACTGCGTAGAAACGGAAGCCCCCAAAAGTTACAAAATGAAATTTTTTCTTTCATTTTGTCGCACAATTAATTTTTAGAAGGTGATGAGGAAAAAATGAAAATGCAAAAATGGAAAGACCCTGCGTCCTTAAGGGGTTAAGGTTTTTTTTTCCTCCTCGCCTTCAAAAAATCTTTCATATTTTCATCCACAGACTAGTATGAGGGCTTGTTTTTTGCGCAACCTGTTGTCCGTTGTAATGCCATCACTCACTTTACCATAAAATGTATGGCACAACCAAAAAAATACTATTACCGTATTTTTCGCCATATAAGACGCTCCGGCATATAAGACGCACCCAATTTTAAAGGAGGAAAATCTAGAAAAAAAAAGATTCTGAACCAAATACTGTAGTAAAATATTTTATATCAGTATAGTTCCCCCACAATAGTTGGCAGTATAGTTCCCCCACAACAGTAGGCAGCTCCTTCCCCCTCCCCCCCACAATGATTGGCAGTATAGTTCCCCCACAATGGTAGGCAGCTCCTCCCCCCTCCCCCCCACAATGGTTGGCAGTATAGTTCCCCCACAATAGTTGGCTGTATAGTTCCCCCACAATGGTTGGCAGTATAGTTTCCCCACAATAGTTGGCAGTATAGTTCCCCCACAATGGTAGGCACTGGCAGCTCCCCCCCACAATGGTTGGCAGTATAGTTCCCCCACAATGGTAGGCAGCTCCCCCCCCCCCTCCAAAATGGTAGGCAGCTCCCCACCCTCCACAATGGTTGGCAGTATAGTTCCCCCACAATGGTTGGCAGTATAGTTCCCCCACAATGGTTGGCAGTATAGTTCCCCCACAATGGTTGGCAGTATAGTTCCCCCACAATGGTTGGCAGTATAGTTCCCCCACAATGGTTGGCAGTATAGTTCCCCCACAATGGCTGGCAGTATAGTTCCCCCACAATGGCTGGCAGTATAGTTCCCCCACAATGGCTGGCAGTATAGTTCCCCCACAATGGCTGGCAGTATAGTTCCCCCACAATGGCTGGCAGTATAGTTCCCCCACAATGGCTGGCAGTATAGTTCCCCCGCAATAGTAGGCAGCTCCCCCCCACAGACATACAGCTTCAAGCCATATACAGTGTATGGCTGGAGGCTGTATCTCTGTGTGCTGCCCCCACAGTGATCCGGTCACCGCTCCTCTGGCCCAGTGTCACATCTACTGCTATGGCCTATGGACCATAGCAGTAGGTGCCGGGACCGGAGGAGCGGTGACCGGAACGCTGAAGATTACACACCGCCGGTCACTCACCAGGCCCCGGTCGGCGTGCGTCTTCCTCCGGTCCTCCGGCGCCTCTATGGTTGTACGCACGGGACGTCACTGAGGTCCCGTGCGTACAACCATAGAGAGGCAGAGGATCGCAGGAAGACTGCAGGAGGACCGGAGGAGGACGCGCATCGGCCGGGGAATGGTGAGTGACCCGCGAACATCCTTATGTCCCGAAAAGATTTTTCGGGACATAGGGATGTCCGGCATAGGAAAACCTATGATTTTATCTGCCCGGGCCGGCTCCTGTGTGCGGCTGCAGGCGGGGGCCGGCCAGAGCAGGTAAAAACTAATACTGTATATTAAAACCAGGGGGCCTCCAGCTGTTGTGAAACTACAACTACCAGCATGCCCAGACAGCCTTTGCCGGTCCGGGCATGCTGGTAGTTGTAGTTTCAGAACAGCTGGAGGTCCCCTGGTTTTTAGTATACAGTTATTAGTAATTCACTTGCCCGGCACCCGGAACTGTATGTTCCAGGCATAGGGCAATAAACATAGCCGGTGTGAGGGGAAAAATTCACCGGCGGTCATGAGGCTGCTGCAGGTGGGGAGCGGGTAGTCAGCGCTGTACCGCACCGCCGCAGCCTCTGTACTTACAGCTGACTTCCCGCTCTAGCCCGCAGCAGCCTCGGGCGTATATTCGCCGTATAAGACGCACCAACTTTTCCCCCCACGTTTTGGGGAAGAAAAAGTGCGTCTTATACGGCGAAAAATACGGTAATGTGGGGAAATTCAAAAGAAAAACGCAATTTTGCAAGTTTTGGAAGGTTTCGTTTTCACGCCGTACAATTTACGGTAAAAATGACGTGTTCTTTATTCTTTGGGTCAATACTTTTAAAATGATACCCATGATAACATACTTTTCTATTACTGTTGCACTTTAAAAAAATCGCTAACTTTTAAACCAAATTAGTACATTGAAAATCCCCCTATTTTGAAGACCTATAACTTTTTCATTTTTCTGTATAAGCGGCGGTATGAGGGCTAATTTTTTGGGCTATGATCTGTACTTTTTATTGATACCATATTTGCTTATATCAAACTTTTAACACTCTTTTTTTTGGGGGGGGGGGGAATAAAATGTTATAAAAAAAAAGCAGCTATTTTGGACTTTTTTTTTACTTTCACGCCGTTCACCGTATGGTATCCTTAACATTTTATTTTAATAGTTCGAATTTTTTCGCCTGGGGCGATACCAAATATGTATATAAAATATTTCTTTTTACACTTTTTGGGGGTGAAATAGGGAAAATGGGACAATTTATGTTTTTATTGGGGGGGGTTTTCACATTTTTTTTTTTGTAAAACTTTTTTTTTACTTACCTTTTTTTACACTTTAATAGTCCCCATGGGGACTATTTATAGCAATCATTCAATTGCTAATACTGTTCAGTGCTATGCATAGGAAATAGCACTGATCAGTGTTATCGGTCATCTTCTGCTCTGGTCTGCTCGATCGCAGACCAGAGCAGAAGACCCATGGAAGGCAGCAGAGGGGACCTCTGTCTGCCGTCTGGATGATCGCATTGCCACTGCAGCGCTGCGGGCGATCCATTTTAATGACCGTGATGCTGCAGATGCTGTGATCTTTATTGATCATGGCATCTGAGGGGTTAATGGTGGACATCCGCCGTTACCGGCGGTTCCCTGGCTGCTATCAGCAGCCGGGACCTGCCACGCATGACCCGAGCATCACTCCGATGCTTGTGGTTATGCATAGGACGTAAATGTACGTCCTGGTGCGTTACCAGCTCACCAGGACGTACATTGACGTCCGGCGTCGTTAAGGGGTTAAACAACATTATAGTACTGCTATATGGCATCTTGTGTTTTTAATAGTGGTTAGTGTTAACTGTGGTCTTTTTTAGAAAAGTTGGTCATTTAAGGCTACATTTGTCAGTTAGGAATAAAGCAAGAAAAAACTTTGTGCATACGCCGTCTTTTTCTCCCGCTATCTTCGGCCGCAATAACTGGAGTTAAAACGGACCTTAGAGGAATCTCATTCAAGTGAATGTGATTCTCTTTGCCCGTTATGACTTCGGTTAGGCTTTGTTACAATAACAGATGTTAAAGTGGTATTCCAGGCAAAAACTTTTTTATATATATCAACTGGCTCCGGAAAGTTAAACAGATTTGTAAATTACTTCTATTAAAAAATCTTAATCCTTCCAATAGTTATTAGCTTCTGAAGTTTTCTGTCTAACTGCTCAATGATGATGTCACGTCCCGGGAGCTGTGCATGATGGGAAAATATCCCCATAGGAGCTGCACAGCTCCTGGGACGTGAGTCATAAGAAAGCAGTTAGACAGAAAACAGCAACTCAACTTCGGAAGCTAATAACTATTGGAAGGATTAAGATTTTTTAATAGAAGTAATTTACAAATCTGTTTAACTTTCCGGAGCCAGTTGATATATAAAAAAAAGTTTTGGCCTGGAATACCCCTTTAAGGGCGGTCAAAGTGGGGGAAAAAAGCCCTTAATGTTGGTTTGTAATGGAGCCACTTTTTTTTCTGTGCACCTTGTCATTGGAGGAATATATTAATGTGCTCAAAGAAAGGAGTTTCTGGCTGAGGACAATGTTCTTCTTTCTCAGGATGTATTTAATTATAGTGAGAAATTCCAATAAAATATTATATAACCATATTAAACACCATCAAATGTGTTTGGTGTGTACATTTGATGTATGCACATTGGGATACAGGTTGTTTTAGTTTACTGTACAGAAGAGTGTAGCCTGGTGCGTTTTCCTATACGGTTGGCAACTGCAATGAAAAGTATACCTCACAATATACCTTTTATTCCTGCCATATAGTTGCTTACAGTAGGGCTTTACTCCCACAAGTACATCAGGAGAATTTCCCAACTTATGTACATAATGTAAAAAAATTAATTGATGTGAACAGAACCTTAAAACAATCATCTAGCTAAATATTTTTTAGAGAATTTAGTGTAAACTTACATCCATGTTAATTAGTGATGGTTTCAATACAATAATATATAAAGTGAATTAATAAACATATTACAGTAGAGACTTATATTATTTGTCTATTTAATAAAATCTATGTTATTTTGTATTTTTGTATAAGCATTGCTTTAAAGGTCACTGCATTTGGTTAACTCCTGAACATCTTCGGCAAGATGGAAATTGGGGGCAATGGAGTAAATTTGGATCATGTTCTCGAACATGCGGCACAGGTGTGAGATATAGAACAAGAAGCTGTGACAATCCACAGTAAGTTTTGTTTTTCATTTATATTATACATAGCCAGAAGCAGATATGTTTTCAGTATAGTAATACTGTGTCATAAATGGAGTTATGTGAGCTTTGATCCCCATCAACCAATGGAATTGAGGAGCTGCCATAGAGTGTTGGGATCCTTCAGCTCTGTTGGCCTTTCTTATTTTCAAGTCAAAGAAAGTCAGGCCATGAAATGAAATGCATTTGTAATACTTCTTTGTCTTTCCCAAGTAAACTGGCAGAAGCAGTAGTAGTAGTCACTGTGCATAGTTGTACAGTAATAATTGAAAACTATACCTATCTTCATGCTTAAAAAATGTAGCCTAATTAAATGATTTGTATATTTATTTCTAGTTACTTACATATTTACATAGTTTATAAGGTTGAATAAAGACCGGTGTCCATCAAGTTTAACCTATATCCCTACTGAATCTCTGCTGAGTTGATCCAGAGGAAGGCAAAAAATCCTCATACTAGAGGTAAAAATTCCTTCCAAACTTCAAATATGGCAGTCAGAATAAATCCCTGGATCAACATTCTGTCCCTATAAATCTAGTATCCCCTATAAATCTAGTGTCTAGTTATGCTTATAGTTTTAACTGAAGCAAGATATAATATTCCTTGTTTGATGTTAGTATTCAGCAAAATGGTAATTGGTATTGGCAATAGTATACAGTACAACACACTGCTTACTTTACAGATCCTACTCTGCATCCCCACTGCCAATCTTTTGCCTCACCAGCCATCCCTCTGTTCATGCTATTCATTTTTTTTAATGATTAACAAGAGCAACCTAAATGTTTGCATCATTAGCTGCATTTAATGATTAGGCATATCACTAGAGATCAACTTACAGGCCTGAAAAAAATGACCTGGAATAAGGTACTTATCAATGCAGATCTGTCTTTTTTTTTTTTTTCTTCTTGTTCCTGGGTTATCCTGTCAGAGAAATTTTACTACCATGCCCAGACTACCTATTTAAACAATAAAAACTTTAACTCACCCTCTTCACTCCCTTGTAGCCTCCGGCATCAGAGTGCCCGTCTGCAGCTTTTCTCCGCTTCTCTGGAGCTGCAGACAGAACGTCACACCATCACTCCCCCTCCCAGCCAGTGATTGGTGAGCAGCACTGTCAGTTTTCCCTGATAAAGACACTACAATTAACAGCTCTGGGGGAAAGCAGTGTCACCAGCTGCAGACAAAGCGCCCCAATATTGGAGGCTGCGAGGTAGCGACAAAGGAGAGCTAAAGTTTTTAATGTTTTATTAAGCAGTGTGGGCACAGTAGTAAAATAAACATTTTCGTCAAACAACCTATTTCCTATATGAATAAAAAAAGAGCATACTTTTGACTTCAGTACACCAAAAAATCTATTAGAAGGGTAAGTCAAAAAATGTAGCTTTTTTTTTTTTTTTTCCAAAAACAGACCACACCTGTCCTCAGGTTGTGGGTGATATCACAACTTAAGTGTTATTTATTTCTGGGAACCTGAGCTGCAATACTACACACAAAAGGAGGACAAGAGTGATGCTGTTTCTGGGTTACCCCTTTAAGAATAATATGGAATTGTCTGCAATACTCAAACTTATACTGTTTTATATTTAGCCCATCTAATGGAGGTCGTTCCTGCACAGGACCAAGCTACGAACTTGAGCTTTGTAATACTGAGGAGTGTGACAAAGATTCTGACGACTTCAGAGAAGAACAGTGCCGGCAATGGGACCCATTCTTTGAATATCAAAATTCTAAACATCACTGGATTCCATATGAACATCCAGATGGTAATGTGTGATTGATTTAGCACAACTTTTAAGATCAAATTTTTATTTTATTTTTTATCTAAATGCACTACATTATCCCCATGTTTTCTTTATTAGTATGGAACTGCCTGTCTAATTTTTATCTAATTCTTATAATTCAGGAATAGAATAGATAAATCATATATGTATATTTAAGGGAATAATAAGCCTAAAAATGGTTAATACGAAGATATAAGAAAAATATTCATCTTCCATGTTTGGCTGTCAGTTATGCATTTTCATATAGTGTTACTTTAAGTCAAAATAAGAGTTATTCCTTAGGTGCTTTTAAAGCAGTATTGTAATTAAAATTAAAAAACATTTGCTGGGGTCTAAGTGCTGAGATTCCCTTAGATTGTTAGTTATAGCTGGATGAAGCATACTGCTGCATGCTTCACTCCCTGCCTTGGCACGCTGTCCAACTGATTACAGCAGATTGGCTTTATTCACTTAATAGTTAGACTTTGAACTGAGCCAATGTTTTGCTAACCATCTGAGTGAGTGTCAGCACTGAGACCTTGACCAATTTCAAAGGGGTACTCCGGAGGAAATTTTTTTTTAAAATCAACTGGTGCCAGAAAGTTACAGATACAGATTTGTAAATAACTTCTATTTAACATCTTAATCCTTTCAATGCTTATCAGCTGCTGTATACTAAAGAGGAAGTTGTGTAGTTCTTTCCAGTCTGACCACAGTGCTCTCTGCTGACACCTCTGTCTGTTTTAGGAACTGGAGCAGACACTCTGGACAGTTCCCACTCTGTACAGTTCCTGATTAGGGCATTGCATGCAATGATATATGCATGTATATAGAAGAAGCCTGGAACAGCCCGTGTCCACCCACAATGCTATGTCAGGCAGCTTCTTCTAAGGCCAGCAAGATATTGTCATGTATCAAATGAGGCATGCACTCGAGGGACAGGGACATAATACTACCGATTTATAAAGCATTGGTACGGTCTCACCTGGAATATGCTGTTCAGTTTTGGGCACCAGTTCATAAATGGGACGTTGTGGAGCTGGAAAGGGTGCAGAGACACGCAACTAAACTAATAAGTGGCATAGAACTTCTTAGCTATGAGGAAAGATTAGAAGAATTACATTTGTTTAGTCTTGCGAAGAGATGTTTAAGGGGAATATGATCAACCTATATATATAGGTATATAAATGGCCCATACAAAAAATATGTGGAAAAACTGTCCCAGGTTAAACCACCTCAAAGGACAAGGGGGCACTCCCTCCGTCTGGAGAAGAAAATATTCAGTCTCAAGGGGGGCCAAGCATTCTTTACTGTAAGAACTTTGAATTTACGCAACAGTCTGCCTTTTGGAACTGGTCACAGCAGTCTGACTCAGGAACTGGTCACAGTTGAAAGCTTCAAAACAGGGTTAGATACATTCCTAGAACAATATAATGTTAATGCTTATGCAGAAATATAAAATCACCTCCCGTCCCCTTCATCCAACCATACCCCTTCCTTTCTGTTCCCTGGTTGAACTTGATGGACATACGTCTTTTTTCAACAGTATTAACTATGTAACTCGCACAGAATGGCAGAAATCTGTTAGAAAATTTGGATACATCTCTAAATTTTTTTATTTTTTTTATACCAAAGCTTGATGTTAACCGAAGACGAGCATATACACCCAAATGTCCCAACATGTAAAGTCTGAATAAACACAAAAAAGATCGGTCCTCAAAGGTTTCCAGGGGTCCCAAGCCTGGTCCTTGAAACAATAGGATAGATTTATAAGACAAATACTGATCAAGAAAGTTTAACTCCTTGGGGACGGAGGGCGTATGCATACGCCCTCGCGTCCCGTCACTTAAGGACGGAGGGCGTATCCATACGCCCTCCGTATTTCCGATCACTGCCGCTCGCCGGGCGGTGATCGGACCGGGATGCCTGCTGATATCTATCAGCAGGCATCCCGTGGCAATGCCTAGGGGGGTCCTGAGACCCCCCCCCCATATCGGCGATCGCAGCAAATCGCAGGTCAATTCAGACCTGCGATTTGCCACGATCCGGGCAAATCGGGTCACTGGTGACCCGATCTCCCAGAAAATAAGACTGATCGGAGCTGTCAGAGACAGCTCCGACCAGCCTAAAGCATAGGAGCGAGGTGGCAGTGTTGCCACCCCCTCCTATCCCCTGCCATTGGTCGGTCAGGCTGACTGCCACCGAAGTCGGTACAGAGCGGAGGGAACAGGGCGGCGAGGGGGGGACATGGTCAGGCTTACCCGGACCGGCATCGGCGGCAGCAGGAACAAGCGGCGCGAGCAGGAGGAGCCGCGGCCGGAAAGTGCGGCTGAGAAGGCTGCAGTGAAGATCGCGATAAGTGATCTTCACTGTGGCCTTCTAAAAGCTGCAAAACTACAACTCCCAGCATGCCCAGACAGCCAAAGGCTGTCTGGGCATGCTGGGAGTTGTAGTTTTGCAACATCTGGAGGGTCACAGTTTGGAGACCACTGTGTAGTGGTCTCTAAACTGTGGTCCTCCAGATGTTGCAAAACTACAACTCCCAGCATGCACTGACTGTCTGAGCATGCTGGGAGTTGTAGTTTTGCAATATCTGAAGTGGCAAAGTTTGGAGACCACTATATGGTGGTCTCCAAACTGTAGCCCTCCAGATGTTGCAAAACTACAACTCCCAGCATGCTCAGACAGTCAGTGCATGCTGGGCGTGTAGTTCTGCAATATCTGGCCCTTCAGATGTTGCAGAACTACAACTCCCAGCATGCCTGGACAGTCTGGGAATGCTTGGAGTTGTAGTTTTGCAACATCTGGAGGGCTACAGTTTGGAGGCCACTGTTCTTCCTCAGTTGTTGCATAACTACAACTCCTAGCATGCCCAGACTGTCCAGGCATGCTGGGAGTTGTAGTTCTGCAACATCTGAAGGGCCAGATATTGCAGAACTACACGCCCAGCATCCCTGACTGTACGGGCATGCTGGGAATTGTAGTTTTGCAACAGCTGTAGGCACACTGGTTTGGAAACACTGAGCTAGAGTCTGTTTCCTAACTCAGTGATTCCAACCCGTGTGCCTCCAGCTGTTGCAAAACTACAACTCCCAGAGTGCACTGACAGACCGTTCATGCTGGGAGTTGTAGTCTTACAACAGCTGGAGGCACATGGGTTGGAATCACTGAGCTAGAGTCTGTTTTATAACTCAGTGGTTCCCCACCAGTGTGCCTACAGCTGTTGTAAAACTACAACTCCCAGCATGTACGGTCTGTCAGTGCATTCTGGGAGTTGCCATTTTGCCACAGCTGAAGGTTTGGGGTGCCCCCCCCTTGGGGTGCCCCCCCCATGTGAATGTACAGGGTACATTCACACGGGCGGGTTTACAGCAGGGGCGGATCCAGAGTCTAGTCTCGGGAGGGGCACTATTACAGAATTTTGCGTTGGCGGACAGAAAATAAGGTGTTGCTTAAGGAACTTACAATATTATTAAATGTATCCAGTATAATAATCAAATATACCAATTACCACAGAATGGGAAAGGGCTAAAGAAGTTTTTACCATTTAAAACAACAACTCCCAGTATGACCTAAGTAGTGGTGAGGAGATGCTGGGAGTTGTTGTTTCACCCATCATTACTGCAAAACTTACCAGTGATGGGACAGTCAGGACACTATACAATGATATCAGTGACTACAGGTGACGTTTTCTTTATAGTCTTTCCTTATCTAATTCAGATGGTACATACCGCCAGGTCAAGCTAAATGTTCTCACTGCAGAACTTGACGCCCAGATGGCTCTTCACTATGTCAGCGCATTCTGATCCTCTATATGAAAACAATTATTATTAGAAACCTTCCAAACACTGTATCCTTTGAATATAATACTGGCACACACCCTCTGAATATAATTCTGGCACACTGTACCCTCTGAATATAATTCTTACACATTGTACCCACTGAATATAATACTGCCACTCACTGTACCCACTGAATATAATACTGCCACACACTGTACCCTCTGAATATAATACTGCCACACACTGTACCCCTGAATATATTACTGCCACACACTGTACCCACTGAATATAATACTGCCACACAGTGGCGTACCAAGGGGGGGGGGGGGGGGTCCTCCCCGGGTGCCACTCTCAAGGGGGGTGCCAGGGACTGACCCGCCGCCGCTGCTAAGGTCCGGGACACTCGTCCCAGATCCCCAGCTGACAGCGCTACATTCTCCTGTATGCGCGATACACGCACATACAGGAGAAGGCGTCCCCTCTGTGTGAGCCGCATCTGCAGCTACACAGAGGAGACGTGACCTCCGCCCCCACGCAGCACGCAGTACAGGCGCCGGTGACGTCACTCATCCGCGCCTGTACTGTGGAGGGGAGAAGATGCGGGCCCTGCAGCTGAGGAGATCGCTGCGTGGGACGTCAGGTGAGCATTTTTTTCTTTGCATATACCTACAGGGAAGGGAGGGGGGTGCTCTGCATTTACCTATAGGGAAGGGGGGGAGAGGGGGGGTGCGCTTTGCATTTACCTATAGGAAAGGGGGGGTGCTCTGCATTTACCTATAGGGAAGGGGGGGAGGGGGGGGTGCGCTCTGCATTTACCTATAGGAAAGGGGGGGTGCTCTGCATTTACCTATAGGGAAGGGGGGGAGCGGGGGAGGGGTTGCTCTGAATTTACCTATAGGGAAGGGGGGGAGAGGGAGGGGGGTTCTCTGCATTTACCTATAGGAAAGGGGGAAGAGGGGGGGGGCTCTGCATTTACCTATAGGGAAGGGGGGAGAAGGGGGGGTGCTCTGTATTTACCAATAGGGAAGGGGGGGGGAGAGGGGGGGGTGCTCTGCATTTACCTATAGGGAAGGGGGGAGAGGGAGGGGGGTGCTCTGCATTTACCTATAGGGAGGGGAGGGGTGCTCTGCATTTACGTAAAGGGAAGGGGGGGAGAGGGGGGGGTGCTCTCCATTTACCTAGAGGGACGGGGGGGGTTGCTTTGCATATACCTATAGGGAAGGGGGGAGGGGGGTGCTCTGCATTTACCTATAGGGGGAGGGGGGGTGCTCTGCATTTACCTAAAGGGAAGGGGGGGAGGGGGTGCTCTCAATTTACCTATAGGGGAGAGGGGGGGGTGCTGTGCATTTACCTATAGGGAAGGGGGGAGGGGGGGGTGCTCTGCATATACCTATAGGGTAGGGGGGTGCTCTGCATATACCT
Source organism: Hyla sarda (assembly GCF_029499605.1). Classification (NCBI taxonomy): domain Eukaryota; kingdom Metazoa; phylum Chordata; class Amphibia; order Anura; family Hylidae; genus Hyla; species Hyla sarda. The sequence continues at coordinate 344,921,918 of NC_079192.1, read as the reverse complement.
ATAGGGAAGGGGGGAGAGGGGGGGGTGCTCTGCATTTACCTATAGGGAAGGGGGGTGCTCTGCATATACCTATAGGGAAGGGGGGAGAGGGGGGGTGCCCTGCATATACCTAGGGCTGGGCGGTATGACCATATATGTGTATCACGGTATTTTTTTTAACTTACGGCGGTTCCACGGTATATAACGGTATTCCCCCCTCCCAAAATCATGTGACCCGCCAGCGCTATTCTGCTCCCCCCAATTAATGATCAGCCCAGCGGGGTACTACTCACATATGTCAAGCACTGCCCTCCTCCTCTTTGTTGGGGGCCTCCGGCAATGGAACTCACTGTACGCCAGTGGTCTCCAACCTGCGGACCTCCAGTTGTTGCAAATTTACAACTCCCAGCATGGCTGTCCGGGCATGCTGGGAGTTGTAGTTTTGCAACAGCTGGAGGTCCGCAGGTTTGAGACCACTGCTGTACGCTGTATACCTATGCCCGGGCTGCAAAAGATACAGAAAATAAACTTAACTCACCCACGTCAGCCGCACGCTGGGGACGGGAACGCCGGACAGCCGTCAGCCTATCACCGGCCAGAGCGATGCCCCGACCCTGCCAGTGATAGGCTGAGCCCACTGTCATGTAAGAAGCCGGCTTCATACATGACAGTGGGCTCAGCCTATCACTGGCCAAGGCGAGGCATCGCTCTGGCCGGTGATAGGCTGACGGCTGTTTGGCATTCCCGTCCCCAGCGTGCGGCCGACGTGGGTGAGTTAAGTTTATTTTCTGTATCTTTTGCAGCCCGGGCATAGGTATACAGCGTGCAGCAGTGGTCTCCAACCTGCGGACCTCCAGCTGTTGCAAAACTACAACTCCCAGCATGCCCGGACAGCCGTTGGCTGTCCGGGCATGCTGGGAGTTGTAGTTTTGCAACAACTGGAGGTCCGCAGGTTGGAGACCACTGGCGTACAGAGAGTTCCATCGCCGGCTGTCTGGGAATGCTGGGAGTTGTAGTTTTGCAACATCTGGAGGTCTGCAGGTTGGAGACCACTGGCGTACAGTATAGAGTTCCGGCGCCCGGCGGCCCCCAACAAAGAGTGCTATTACCCCGCTGGGCTGATCATTAATTGGGGGGAGCAGAACAGTGCTGGCGGGTAACATAGGATTAGTTCCCCGATGGGGCCCCTCCCGAGGGGGAGGGGCCCAACCGGTATTGCGGTATGGGGGAAAATCCATATCGTGCAGCCCCAAAAATTTGGTATTCGGTATGAACCGGTATACCGCCCAGCCCTAAATATACCTATGGGAAAGAGGGGGGGGGGGGGTGTAGCTCTGCATATACCTATGGGAAAGAGGGGGGGTGTAACTCTGCATATACCTATGGGAAAGAGGGGGGGTGTAACTCTGCATATACCTATGGGAAAGAGGGGGGGGTGTAACTCTGCATATACCTATGGGAAAGAGGGGGTTACCTGGCTACCTACCTACCTGCCCTTTTACTGTGCAGGACACCAAGGAGGGCATTATTACAGTTTGTGGGCCTATAGATGGGAAGATTGTGTAGAGGAGGGCACTGAATATATGCAGAGTCTGACATGTTTTTCCTGCAGATGTTAAGAGATCCACATGGCGGTCTTTACCGGACGGAGAAGAAAAGGAAAGAGGATGCTGCTGATCAGAAAATATGTAATTGTGAGTCCCAAAATGTAACTGTAATCACTTATATGGTATATAGATCCTGTGTACAGCTGATATCTACCACCATATGGTCCTGTATATAATCACTTATATTCTATACAGATCCTTTATAGTATACTGGTCTGTGTATAGTGGTATTATTCAGTACAGTATGGCGGTATTATCCAGTTATTGTGTGGTGGTATATATTTACTCCTTGTATACCAGTATTATTGGTCATGGAAATTTACCTACGTTAAAGTGTTTCTTATATATATAAATTTTAGTTTATTGTGTGTGGGATTTGGGTGGAATAGGAGTGTGGCAGAAGATTGACGAGCTGCAGAGCCTAGCAGGGGACCTTGCCTTTTTTTGGTCCGGGGGCCCCGAGTGTTGTCAGTCTGCCCCTGGGGGGAGGGGAGGGAGGGGGTGTAATTAAGGGGGGGTGCGTGTGTTTGTGTGTGTGTGGGGGGGGGGTTGTGCCAAACAAAGGGTCCGCCCCGGGTGCCAAATGCTCTAGGTACACCCCTGCTGCCACACACTGTACCCCCTGAATATAATACTGCCACACACTGTACCCCCTGAATACTGCCACACACTGTACCCCTGAATATATTACTGCCACACACTGTACCCACTAAATATAATACTGCCACACACTGTACCCCTGAATATATTACTGCCACACACTGTACCCACTGAATATATTACTGCCACACACTGTACCCACTGAATATAATACTGCCACACACTGTACCCATGAATATAATACTGCCACACACTGTACCCCTGAATATATTACTGCCACACACTGTACCCACTAAATATAATACTGCCACACACTTTACCCCTGAATATAATACTGCCACACACTGTACACCTGAATATAATACTGCCACACACTGTACCCCCTGAATATAATACTGCCTCACACTGTACCCCTGAATATAATACTGCCACACACTGTAACCTCTAAATATATTACTACAACACACTGTACCCCCTGAATATAATACTGCCACACACTGTACCCCCTGAATATAATACTGCCTCACACTGTACCCCCTGAATATAATACTGCCACACACTGTAACCTCTGAATATATTACTACAACACACTGTACGCTCTAAATATCCCTCTGAATACAATACCGTGATGTATTGTGGCTAATGAAAATCGTACTACCCCAGAAATTCCTTATACTCGCTGCCCCTCATATATAGTAATAATGCCCCATCCTGTGCCCCCACATATAACTATGACCCACCCTGTTCTCCCTCATAATAATAATAATGACCTCTGTCCTGTCCCCCTAGCATATAATGCCCCCCTGTGCTGTGCCGCTCACATATAATGCCATTGTAATGTTCCCCTCACATATAATGCCCCTGTAATGTTATAATGCTCCCTGTCCTGCACCCTCAGGGGGCATTTTAAGTAAGGGGCACAAGACAGGGGGGGCATTATAAGTGAGTGGCACATGACAGGGGGCATTAAATGAGTATGCTTTAAAGTGTCCTCTTCTCACCCCTATAACCCTTTTCTTCTTCCGCATACAGGACTATATGAGGGCTTATTTTTTGTGCTGTGATCTGTTTTTGTCGGAACCATTTTTCTTTAGATTTTTTTTTTTTTTAGTTATTGAAGTGACCAAAAATATGCACTTCTGGACTTTGATATTTTTTCTTGCTTTCACCTTTCAGTGTGCAACTTAACTATTAAATTTTATTAGTTCACACATTTGTGCATGTGGCGCTACCACATATGTTTAGGGTTTATGTATAGGGTTTTCCTTACATTATTTCATGAAAAAAAGGGGAACAAAGGGTGATTCAAACTTTTATTAGGCAAGGGGTAAATCACATTTATTACTTTTTTTTTTAAATGCATTTTTTTTTTACACTTTTTTGGTCCCCATGTATAGGCTGGTATAGGCCAGTGAGAAAAGGGACATAATACTGCGGGACTATATACATCAGCTGTGCTGTACCCACTGCCCTGGCTACTATATATATGTTTATGTGCATAAATATAGCTGCCAGGGCAGTGGGTACAGCACAGGGAAGCTGATGTATATAGCCCAACAGTATTATTTCCCTATATACGAATGTCTGTGCTGAACTGGCTAACACATACTACATATATTATATACGTAATATGGGCCAGGCAGGGCAGAGAACACAGCACAGACATTGGCATACAGTGACATATACTGACATAACACTGCGGGGCTATACATAGCTGCCAAGGCAGTGGGTACAGCACAGATAAGCTGATGTATATAGTCCTGCAGTATTATGTCCCTATATACGTGCTGTGTGTCCTCTGAACTGGCCCATACTACATATATTATATACGTAATATGGGCCAGGCAGGGCAGAGAACACAGCACAGACATTGGTATATAGTGACATAACACTGAGGGGCTATATACATTAATTGTAGCCTTGACTACTATATACATGCATGTATTTATAGCAGCCAGGGCAGTGGTACAGCACAGGTGATGTATATAGCCCCACAGTGTTTCCCAACTAGGGTGCCTCCAGCTGTTGCAAAACTACAACTCTGGTTGGCTGTCTGGGTATGCTGGTAGTTGTAGTTTTGCAACAGCTGGAGGCACCCTGTTTGAGAAATACATCACTGTATATCAATGACTGGCCCATACTGCATATACTATATGTAGTAGGCCAGAGAGGGCACAGCAGTCACTGGTATACAGGTAGTGACTGACATGCCCGGACACTGGGACTTCACTACAGACCTCCTCACCTCTGATGGCCGCCCTGCAGATCAGAGACTGTCAGATTGGACGGAGCTCCACTGGTATGGAGGATACAGGCCGCAGAGGCTGTACAGCTGGCAGGCAGTGTCTTCACTTCAGCTCTGCGGTGAGCAGCCGGGGGAGGGGTCGGACGAGCAGGGACTAAGTTTCCGCGTCCATCAGCTCCCTCTCTTAAAGGGGCAGCAGGAGCTGGAGCAGCGTGTGAAAGGTGAGGGGACAGTGGAGCCGGGGACAGCTCCTGTTTCTCAATAATAGGGGCAGCAATCTTGGGGGGGGGGGGGGCATTGCCCCGTTGCCCCCCCCCTGGATCCGCCACTGCTCAACACCCTGGGGTAACTTTCCGGAGATCTAGCAATCTCCGCAATTTGCTGGCTCCCAGCCATTTAAAACCCCTTGATCAACCTGTGAAAAATAATATTACACCCCATGTGACGTCGGGGGTATACCCCTGTAGTCGTGGGAGATGCCTTTGCTGTCCCATGATTGCAGGGGGTACGAATAGTTTCAAGTCAAACCAGTCTGGACTATCTTACACTATAAAAGGTATCCATAATTGTGACAGTTCATACGTCATATACCTATTGACCTATGTTTGTGGCATGCAATATGTGGGCCGCACGGTTCAGGCCGTGCGGTCCCGCATGAACAAACACAGGTCAAACATCAACAGAAATTTTCTTCTCCATAGCGTTTCACGTCATGTTACATTAAAACACAATAAAGATATTAATAGCATCAAATTAATCATTATTGAAACCATTCCAGATTACATCCGCAATAGATTTCAGAGAATGATCAATAGAGAGTCATTTTGGATTTTTACTTTAGGTACTTTATTTCCAGGAGGATTGAACGAGACAATAGAAAATGCCCGGTAATATGTATAATTTTGTTTTATATTAATAGTATAATAGTATCATTGTCCTCTACTAGTTGCCTTTGGTGCAATACTCTACCTTATTGAACATAGTTGCTAGTTAGTTAGGTGTTTTATAATCCCTGCATTCCTGTATATATGAACATATTATTTTTTTATATATATATTTTTTTTATATACCTTTTTATACATGTTCTCTTCTATATGTATTGTTCACATGTGAAATTTCCCCCCTTTGTTGTTTATTCGTATGTATATCTTTGTACACTGGGTGGTTCCCCTCCAGTGGAGCCTTGAGGGTTAATTCCCTCCTTGGCTCACCTGGAGGGCTAACCACCCAGTTCCCTATATATAGTGTGCTTTTACTCACCTGAGTATGCCTGATGAAGCAGATAATCTGTGAAACGCGTTGCATGATGGGTGATTAAAGTTGATTCTACCTTCCGAGTGTGTCCAGCGCCTCCTGATGTCCTCCACCTCCTTGGAGGCTCTCTGTTTATTTGTGCATTTTATTTTTGGACATTTCCAAATTTTTTAGCCTTATTTTAGGTGGTTGCTTTTTAATATTACATCTATTTTAATATCAATATCTTATTAACATCTGGTGCAAGAGCCCTGCCCAAATGTAAGTTATTATCTTGTGAATAAATGTTAATATTGTATTATTTTACTGCATTATCCTTGATTCAGGTCTTTTATTATCATTATATTATTATTCATTTACTTCCATTTACTATTATTATTTATTCAGTACCGTATATATTTTGACATTTAACATATTATTTTACATTTATTTGGTTCCACATCACCTTTTTCTCGCTCATTTTATCTCCTTTTTATCTCTTTATTTCACTATCCTTGAGAACTGGTTTTATATAATTTATTATATATACCTATTCATTTTACTAGGTCTTTTTGGGATTTAGACCATTCCAGTTAACCTTGAAATAGTATACCCCAGTGAGCTACACATACCCTTTTCCTTCTCCAATATATCTAGTTTAAAATTAGAATTGAGGTCCTTAGAAGAGTCTCAGTATAAATTGGTTATGGGCTGGTATCACACTCCCGAGCTCTTGAATAGGCTGAATCCTGCTATACCCCTCCCCCTGTGCTGGCGTTGTGGGGTGGGACTTGGTACACTGTTACATATATTCTGGTCTTGTCCCCTTCTCAAGGAGTATTGGACTGCAGTCCAGAGGTTGCTGCGTGAGGTTTTCGCTATCCTGGTCCCCTTAGAACCCCTCATTTATCTCCTCCACCTCTCTCATCCATCTTTATCTAAGAAGCCTTTCAAACTCTTTCAACATATTGTCCTAGCTGCCAAGACCCTTATAGCCAAGTACTGGAAGAAAACTCTTTGGCTACCTCCTCACCTTTTTTGATAAGTTGTAGCCCAACAAAAGATAAACCTGACAGATCACTATTATGGTAGGTGGTGAAATGAGAGGATGAATAGGTGTTTTAAGCTGCTCTTGCGAATGTTGTAGATCTGTTCAGATATTCTGGTCTTTAGTTCTTTCTTTGTAAGACCATTGTGTTGTTTTTTGCACTGACACTGACACAGTAGTAAGGATATACCCCCTTAAAATTGTTTAATCTCCCATATAAAGTTATCGGTAGTGGACATAACCTGTGTAGTTTTTTTGGGTCATTTGGTGATTCTTACCCTAGAAAAATAATACTAGATTCTTGGCCACTAGGTGTCTTCTTTCACTGCAATTTGCTGCCCATTGTGTATTTAACCCCTTAAGGACCAAGCGTTTTTCTGTTTTTCACTTTCGTTTTTCCTCCTTACCTTTTAAAAATCATAACCCTTTCAATTTTGCACCTAAAAATCCATATGAGGGCTTATTTTTTGCGCCACCAATTCTACTTTGTAATGACATTAGTCATTTTACCCAAAAAATCTACGGCAAAATGGAAAAAAAATCATCGTGTGACAAAATTGAAGAAAAAACACCATTTTGTAAATTTTGGGGGCTTCCATTTTTACGCCGTAAATTTTTCAGTAAAAATGACACTTTATCTTTATTCTAGGTCCATATGATTAAAATGATACCCTACTTATATAGGTTGGATTTTGTCGTACTTTTGGAAAAAATCATAACTACATGCATGAAAATTAATAAATTTTAAATTGTCCTCTTCTGACCCCTGTAACTTTTTAATTTTTTCACATACAGGGTGGTATGAGGGCTCAATTTTTGAACCGTGAGCTGAAGTTTTAAATAGTACCATTTTTGTTTTGATATGATATTTTTTGATGACTTTTTATTCCTCTTTTTATGGTATGAAAAGTGACCAAAATACGCTATTTTGGACTTTTGAATTTATTTGCGCGTACACCATTGACTGTGTGGTTTATTTTATGATAAATTTTTATAGTTCGGACATTTAAGCACGTGGCGATACCATATATGTTTATTTATATTATGTTTATATATTTTTTATATGGAATTTGGGAAAAGGGGGGTGATTTAAACTTTTAGTAAGGAAGTTAATGTGTGTGTTTAAACTTTTTTTCCCCCCCACTTTTAGTCCCCTTAGGAGGAATCATTTGATTCCTCATACTGATCAATGGGGTTACATATCCCATTGATCTGTGTGCTCTGCGCTCGATTGATAAAGCCTGGCCCTGCCAGGCTTTATCATTCTGAGCACCGGAGCCGGCATTAAAGAAAGGGAAGCCCTCAGGCTACTACAGCAGTGTATCACTCCACTGGACCACCAGGGACGGGATACAGGAACCTTTAGATACCGCTGTCAACTTTGACAGCGGCGATCTAAAGGGTTAATAGCTGGCTGCGGCTATGTCGCCGCATGTCTGCTATTAACACCGGCCCCCAGCTACAGGAATCAGCTGGGGGCTGGCCGGTATGACACGGGCTCGAGTCGGGAGCACACGTCATACCCCGTTAACTGCCATTGGACAAGTATAGACGTCCATGGTTGTTATCGGGTTAATAACAGTCTCAGATAGACAGATAACATAACATGGGGTGTGTGGCTAAGCACGTGCTTTGTGCTTCAGAGATAAAGAGAGACTATGTCTGTAAATGTCCAGAAGAGATCTTAATATGCATCATAAATCAGCAACAGCAGTGCCTAGTGTAAAACTTTCTTTGCTTTTGTTGTTTATTTCCTTTCTGCTCATTTCTCCAGTAACTTCATAAATCATCCCCAGCATAGTGTCTGCCACTTCAATGCTCAGGGTAAGCTTTCCTTGCTGCCCTGCCTTTTTTTCATGTGTGCTCCCATACCACCTTATAGACACCTATAGGCGCACAAAAGTAAACCTCCAAACAAAAATATTTTTTTTGTAATAATGGTAAGTCTTTATGTACAAAAGAACATTTAAAAACACATACATGAAATCACACAAAAATGGAAAAACACATGGATACTGGGATGAAATGTTTAATATTATGATCAACTGTATGTCTGTTTAAAAATTGTGCTACAAGATATAGATGAAAGTAAAAGGTACAGTATTAAAGCATAAATATGCAAAAATTTCAAGGGCAAGCAGCTCCTGAGTGGAACGTTTCTACATAGAAAAGATATACTCAGATGATTTATAACACAGAACAGGCCAAGGACTCATATATAAGTAAAGTGCATTAATGTAACCAGAGAGTGCTTGCTAGATTGCAGCATCAGCCTAAAGACAGTTGTATGAGAATGGAAAGTGTAGCTACAGATCCATTTAGTTAGCAGGACTCATCCCAGTTCTACACCAGACCTCTGACGTGTTTTCCTGGGAGAGGCTTTATCCAGGAGTTGTGTGGGACTAGGGGAGCATGGCATTTATATCAGAAATAGCCAATAAAACAATACAACAATGCTTGAGTTCGATCGCCGTGTCCGGAACTGACGTGGAATATTCAGTATCAAGTGATGATACCAGCATCACATGATACTGCATCACAGCAGGACGGGATTGTCCAAAAGCGCACACCGTAAGGGGTTGGGCGCATGCTAGCATGTTAGGACCTACAGGACGATTATTTATGGCGAGACATGGGGGACGGGTCCCGCTTCACATGCTTGTGATTGGTGCCCCTACTAGGCCTCCTGACTCCTCTCCCACTACCCCTCTTTCATGCAAGCTTTGGGGTCACACACGTAAAGTGTTCGGGCTTACTGGCTTCACTAAATTTACACCACTGTGGCATAACCCAGGCTGCATGATTTTTTTCTCTTTTATAGATGCTGGTTTTTGGAAGAGGAAGACATTGTGTAGTCTGGAGCAACTGGTTTTTCAGGGGGTAGTCCGGTCCTTTTGGGGACTTGCAGGAGGAGTTTGCCTTGCCCCACTCTTCATTTTATAGGTATTTACAGCTCTGCCATGTTTATGAGATGCAGTGTAGGTCCCATTCGTTAGTAATTCACTTTAACAGAATTTTGGACCCAGTGGTCATGAAAAGGGAGTCAGCTGGGTTATCTCGTTGCTGTATGGAGAATTGTTGAGCTTTCACCATGAAAAATTCCCCTTAACTGTTTGTTGTAAATGGGAGAGAGCTGACCCCTTATTTATCTTTATCAGAATCTAATAGGCAGTCTTGGCTCTTTCTCCTGCATAGAGTGTATAAAACTCCCTTGTACTTACATAGGATCGTGGTTCGGTCTGATTCTGCCTGTCCACGGTGTGGTAGGTCTGGTGCACATGATGTGGGATTACTCCCTTTTAGATACTTACTGGCGGGAAGTGCTCGACCTTATCCGGAAGGTGTATGGGGTGACACTGTCTTTACTTCCTAAGGTACAGTCATGGCCGTAAATGTTGGCACCCCTGAAATTTTTCAAGAAAATGAATTATTTCTTATAGAAAAGGATTGCAGTAATACATGTTTTCCTATACACGTTTATTTCCTTTGTGTGTATTGGAACTAAACCAAAAAAGGGAGGAAAAAAGCAAATTGGACATAATGTCACACCAAACTCCAAAAATGGGCTGGACAAAATTATTGGCACCCTTAACTTAATATTTGGTTGCACACCCTTTGGAGAAAAAATAACTGAAATCAGTGGCTTTCTATAACCATCAATTAGCTTCTTACACCTCTCAGTCGGAATGTTGGACCACTCTTCCTTTACAAACTGCTCCAGTTCTCTCTTATTGGAAGGGCACCTTTTCCCAACAGCAATTTTAACATTTCTCCACAGGTGTTCAATGGGATTTAGATCTGGACTCATTGCTGGCCACTTCAGAACCCATTGCTTTTTTGCCATCAATTTCTGGGTGCTTTTTGATGTATGTTTGGAGTCATTGTCCTGCTGGAAGACCAAAGATCTTGGACGCAAACCCAGCTTTCTGACACTGGGCTGTACAGTGTGACCTAAAATCTGTTGGTAATCCTCAGATTTCTTGATGCCCTGCACACATTCAAGGCATCCAGTGCCAGATACAGCAACACAACCCCAAAACATTATTGAACCTCCACCATATTTCACTGAAGGTACTGTGTTCCTTTCTTTGTAGGCCTCATTTCATTTTCGATAAACAGTAGAATGATATGCTTTACCAAAAATCTTGGTCCCATCTATTCACAAAACTTTTTCCCAGAAGGAGCTTGGCTTACTCAAGTCCATTTTGGCAAAATGTAGTCTTGCTTTTTTTTTTATGTCTCTGTGTCAGCAGTGGGGTCCTCCTGGTTCTCCTTCAATAGCGTTTCATTTCATTTAAATGTTGATGGATAGTTCGTGCTGACACTTGCACCCTGAGCCTGCAGGACAGCTTGAATATCTTTGGAATTTGTTTGGGGCTGCTTATCCACCATCCGGATTATCCCGCGTTGACACCTTTCATCAATTTTTCTCTTCCATCCACGCCCAGGGAGTTTAGCTACAGTGCCATGGGTTGCAAACTTCTTGATAATGTTGTACACTGTGGACAAAGGCAAATCTAGATCTCTGGAGATGGACTTGTAAAATTGAGATTGTTGATATTTTCCACAATTGTGGTTCTCAAGTCCTCAGACAGTTATCTTCTCCTCTTTCTGTTGTCCATGCTTAGTGTGGCACACACAGAGACACAATGCAAAGACTAAGTGAACTTATCTCCTTTTTATCTGCTTTCAGGTGTGATTTTTATATTGCCCACATCTGTTACTCTCCCCAGGTGAGTTTAAAGGAGCATCACATGCTTAAAACAATCTTATTTTTCCACAATTTTGAATGCGTCCCAATAATTTTGTCCATCCCATTTTTGGAGTTTGGTGTGACATTATGTCCAATCTGCTTTTTTTCCAATATAGCAAAACATGTGTTACTGCAATCCTTTTCTGTGAGAAATCCTTCATTTTCTCGGAAAATTTCAGGGGTGCCAACATTTACCGCGAAGACTGTATGTCTGCTCGGTCTTATTGGTTGTGGACAGAAGCCATCCTTGGTTGAGATTGGCATACTGCGTGTTCTGTATCAGGCCCGGAAACGTTTTGCGCAATATTGGATTAGACCTACTCCTCCGGATGTGGCGGATTTGATTGCCCGGGTTAAGTTCATAGTTAGATTGGAGAAGGGGATCTTTATTTTAAACAAAAGGTGGAACAGAAGTTTGATGGTATTTGGGGCCCCTGGGTACGCAACGTTGACTCTACTGTGAGTGGGGCGTAAATGTTTATTTCTACTCTCTCTGTTCTTGGGTGAGTTGTGATGGTTATACGGTGAGGTTTGTCTGTGTGTGTGCTCCCTGTTTGATCTATGTCCTGGATGACTCCAGCTGTGGTGCCTTAAGTGCTTAAGTGTGTTTCCTGTTCTGGTACGGTATACTTCTGGGAGGCCTTGTCATGCACACTCATATCCCTTATCAGTATGTTTTGCTTAGTTGATTTAGGAGTGGGGGGTAGACATGGATTGTGTGTTTGAGGGTGCTGTTGGGGTAGGGTTTGGGTTGGCTCGGTTTTGGGTTGTTTGTATGTATGTTATAATTTTTGTGTTTAAATAAAAAAAAAAAACTTTAATAAAAATGATCTGATTTAATAAAAAAATAAACTAAACGCAGACCAGGCTTGTATACATTGGCAACAAATCAGTCTGCGCATGTCTGTGCACACGAGATGTAGGGAAATATTAGTCCCTGGAAACTTGGCCGAACAAAGAGAGGATTCCCCAAAATGGCCACTGCTGCTGATCATGTCTGCACGCATTAGATGAAAGTAAGGGGGATAAGCAGTCTCCACTAAAATGGCTAAAAAGAAACATGTTCCGGACAGAGGCAATTAACTCAGGAGACTTTGTTAAAGTGCTCAGGAAAGGGAAAGACAACAAGAGATATGACCATGTTAAAACGGGCATGTATGAAAGTATAGCGAGTGACATACGTATTATATTATATAGAATTCATATAAATATTTTCATGAATAAATATAATGAATATAGGTTCTTAGACACCCATTACAAATTGACTAGGTTAGGAAGGCACACCTTCTGCTGTAAAAATTCCAGAAACCTCTTCCTAATGCCATTATAACTTTACTTTTTTCAAACTATATGAAGGAAAAATCCCTTAGGCTATGTTTACACACTGATTTTGAGCCTCATTTCTTGGCCTTATTGTCCATTTTTCTGTTCACGTAGTCTTTTCAGATGTGTTTTGCCTCTGGTCTGTTCTTGAACAGCTTACAGCTCAAAATAAGGCCCATAATGGTGTGGGGAACATAGCCTTATTCTGGCTATGTTCCCCACACCATTCTGTATTATCTATAATCTTGAAAAGAGGTAAAATAAATGTAAAGGAATATATTGATTTATCTTAGCTGATTTATACCCAACATTAAAGGGCAAACTATGGGCTCCAGGTGTTGATTTGATAATAATATCTTTTTTCCTATATGTTTTCCAGAAAAAGAAAGGTGTCATCTTTACTGTCAGTCAAAAGAAACTGGAGATGTGGTGTATATGAAAAGACAAGCACATGATGGAACGCAATGCTCATATAAAGATTCTCATAATATCTGTGTACGAGGTGAATGCCTGGTAGGTAATAATTGTATATGGATTAAAACAGTATTCTAGCTACAGGCATTGGATATTGTTTGGTGTCACATGGATAGAAGTCCTAAAATTTGGGAAATTTTGGAGACACTTCTTTTCTCCATGTAGATAATAGTTATAAACACTGCCTGTGTTTTGCAAGAGATTTCAGAGCCCTACCATTATTAGCCACAAATGTTGAGATCCATGGTAGATAAAGGTTCAGTGGCATCAGTTTGGGTTATATCCTAAATAAGTGCAAATACTATATGGTTACATAGAGCATAGTTAACGAATATCTTAAAGGGCAGACTAAAAAGGGCATCATGCTAAAAGGACTCTTATAGGGAACCCAGAGGCACAGTGTTGAGGCAGTACAATATACCTTTTCAGACTACTGAATGGCTTGCTTGGTTTCAGGGGGCTCCCACAACAGAAACCAAGCAGACTGTGATGCTGAAGAACTGTGAGGAAGTAAACCAAGAGTGATGTACTATTAGCATGTGCAAAAGAGTTGCCTCTCTTCTTAAAGGGGTTGTGCGCTGCCCTGACTTTCGGAGCTCCGCTCACAACGTCCGGAAGTTCATTACTCCGAACGCTGTGTGCGGGCTTCCATGTTCGCAGCCGCCGGGCATGACGTCACGCCCGGCCCTCGCGACTTCTCGCCCGCCCCCTTGTGAAGTCATGCCCGCCCCCTCAACGAAAGTCTATGGGAAGGGAGGCGCGACCGCTGTCACGCCCCCTTCCCATAGACTTTGCTAGAGGGGGCGGGCATGACGTCACGAGGGGGCGGGCGAGATGTCACAAGGGGGCGGGTGAGGGGCCGGGCATGACGTCACGCCCGGCCGCGGCGAACACGGAAGCCTGCACACAGCGTTCGGAGTAATGAATTTCCGGACGCTGTGAGTGGAGCTCCGAAAATTAGGGCAGCGCACAACCCCTTTAAAGGGATATTCCAGGCCAGGATTACAGAGTAGAATTTCAATAGTTGTAGATTACACTAAACTGGGTAAGGTGATCACCACAGAGGAGGATAACATATTATTACAGAGAGATCTGGGGAAACTGGAGGCTTGGACACAGACATGGCAAATTAAATGTAATTGGAATAAATGTAAGGTTATGCACTTGGGCCGTAAAAACGAATAATAAAACATAATTACCGAAAAGGACTTGGGGGTATTTGTGGACAGTAAACTCAACTTTTCTGACCAGTGCCAGGCAGCTGCTGCAAATGATAACAAAATAATGGGTTGTATAAAAAAAAAAAGGCATTGTGGCTTGTGACAAGTAATTAATTTTGTCAGACCACACATGGCGTGTCCTAGTTGGGCACCTGTACATAAGAAAGACATACCTAAACTAGAGAGGGTCCAGAGAAGGCCGGGTTATTTAGTTTGGAGAAAAGACGTCTCAGAGGTACACAATGTACACATATATATTAATGGACAGTACAGATATCTTTCTTGTGATCTTTTTATACCAATGCCGGTAACCATGACAAGGGAGCATCCTCTTATATTGGATTTAATAAACACTGCTAAAGAAAATAAAGGGGACACTTAAACAACACAATGTAACTCAAAGTCAATCACACTTCTGTGAAATCACACTGTCCTCTCAGGAAGCAACACTGATTGACAATCCATTTCACATGCTGTTGTGCAAATGGAACAGACAACACCTGCAGACACCCCCAATAAAGTAGTGGTTCTGCAGGTGGTGACCACAGACCACTTCACAGTTCATATGCTTCCTGGCTGATGTTTTGGTCACTTTTGAATGCTGGCGGTGCTTTCACTCTAGTGGTAACATGAGAGGGAGTCTACAACCCACACAAGTGGCTCAGGTAGTGCAGCTTATCCAGGATGGCACATCAATGCGAGCCGTGGCAAGAAGGTTTGCTGTGTCTGTCAGCGTAGTGTCCAGAGCATGGAGGTGCTACCAGGAGACAGGCCAGTACATCAGGAGACGTGGAGGAGACTGTAGGAGGGCAACAACCCAGCAGCAGGACTGCTACCTCTGCCTTTATGCAAGGAGGAGCACTGCCAGAGCCTTGCAAAATGACCTCCAGCAGGCCACAAATGTGCATGTGTCCACTCATTTGTGCATGTTTCTGTGCCCAGAAACAGACTCCATAAGGGTGGTATGAGGGCCCGATGTCCACAGGTGGGGGTTGTGCTTGCAGCCCAACACCTTGCATGCATGCATCAAATAATAATTGTTTTGGACAGGAACAGGTATCCACTAGGTCCTGAAGGAGAGTTGCACTTCACTC
The DNA here is from genome assembly GCF_029499605.1 of Hyla sarda. NCBI lineage: Eukaryota > Metazoa > Chordata > Amphibia > Anura > Hylidae > Hyla > Hyla sarda. The sequence goes on along the minus strand of NC_079192.1, from coordinate 344,906,342 downwards.
ATATAGAGGAAAGAAGATTTCACCATCATCACAGATGGGGATTATTTACCATAAGGGCAGCGAGACTATGGAACATGATGTCTGACTCAATGGCAAAGTTCAAGGAGGGCCTGAATGTTTTTCTAGAAAAATATATTATTACAAATTATATTACTAGGTTTCTGGGAATATATACGGAGATTTATTAAAACCTTTGTAGAGGAAATGTTGACCAGTTGCCCGTAACAACCAATCAGATCGCTTCTTTCATTTTTGAAAAGGCCTCTGAAAAATGAAAGAAGAGATCTGATCTCAGCTTTTCCTCTACACAGGGTTTTGATAAATCTTCCCCATAATGTTTATCTGGGGATTTATTATGATTGCCATATTTGGAGTTGGAAAGCTATTTTTCCTCTGTTATGGGGCAATTGGCATAAGCATATTAAGGGTTTTTGCCTCCCTCTAAATCAGGGGTCTCAAACTGGTGGCCCTCCAGATGTTGCAAAACTTTAAAGGAAAACTGTCATATGTTTTCTCCCGCACTATCCACAGGTACCGATGAATAGTGCGGGAGACGCTGAACATTTTGAGTCCTACCTTGTCCTGATGCACTGCGCTGTTCGCCCATTATGGCAGTTTTTCTGTATATTTTCAAATTAGCTGCTAACTGGCACGGGCGGGGTTACTGCCTTCATCTGGCACTGTGACGTAACCGCCGCCCGGCCCGCAGAACCGCCCGGCTAATGAATATTCATACGATGTCTTTCACTCTCTTTCTCATCCCGGATGAGTTCCGTGTGCAGGGTTTCCTACTATACCCGGAAGCAGTCTTTACATGCGCAGTATCGTCCGGGACACGGCCAGGATGAGAAGGAGAATGTAAGACATTATATGAATATTCATTAGCCAGGCGGTGTTGCGGTTACGTCACAGTGCCAGATGAAGGCAGTAACCAGGTGTCAGTTAGCAGATAATTTGAATATATCAAAAAACTGCTATAACGGGCGACCGGTGCAGCGCATCCGGGCAATGTTCAGCGTCTCCCGCACTATTCATTGGTACCTGTGGATTGTGCGGGAGAAAATATATCACAGTTTTCCTTTAACTCCCAGCAAATGGTTGTCTGGGCATGTCCAGGCATGCTGGTTGAAGTTTTGCAACATCTGGAGGGCCGCCAGTTTGAGACCTTTTCTCTAAATCAACACAGGGTTTTAGGTAGAACTTGGACTCTATTCTTATTTTCAACCTTATAAGCTATGAAACAAGGGAACTCCAACAATGTAAGACCCCCCCTTTAAAAGACCAGAATATGAGAAGACACATGATAACCAGGAAAAATATTTGAAGAGCATTTCCTCAAGTTAAGGGCACAAAATACGTTTTCTTGCATGATATATTTCCTTTAAGTAACCTACCTGGGGTTTAAAGGATAGAATCTGTCTTCATATAACTTCCAATAGAGTTTACAAAATAAAGTGTACAAAATAAAGGCATATATGTTGCATAAATAAGGCTTGCAGACACCTGTGCACAAGTTACTGAAAAATCCCCATGCAGCTTTTGAGGCGCAGAGACTGCTGCAGTAAATCTGCCATGTGGGAAGCCTCTTTATGCATTAGTGCCCAAAAATGAAGATATAAGTAGGTAGTAGGTCCTCACTGGTGTGGTAGTCGGTGCCCGTGGACAACGAGATATATATGTAGTAGTAATGAATCCTGGCACTGGTAGGTTCTTGATGCAATTTCTCATGCAAAGTGAATGCAGCACGCGTTTTAGCTCAATAGCCTTTTTCAACTGCATAGTACTCAAGTTCCAACACCGCATTTATACATCATCAATATAATAATAATATTAATATAATAATATAGAATAATATCAACATTTACATTTTACAATAACTGCGCAATCTCATATTTGCGGTTTCAGTCGCGAGGTTCCAAAGTCCATAACCTGTGGATCCAGTAAGTCTCCTTCCATATCAACAGTTTTTTTTATATCACCTCCCTGTCTCGGGGGGAATGACTTAATTTATTATTTGAAATTTCACCTGTGCCACTGAGTGGCCCTTTTCCTTAAAATGAAATGGAATAGGTAAAAGGGTATTAGCACATCTGATATTAGATTTATGCCTATTGATGCGGTCTCACACATGCTGGGTAGTCTTCCCAATGTACAGGAGACCACACAGGCATTTGATTACATAAATTACATTTTTTGAATGACGTGAAATATCCTTTAATCGGATAGCTTATCCCTGAATAAGGGTGCTGGACCTTATCACCTCTTATAATATTGTTACACTGCACAGTCTAAACATGGAAAACTCCCACATTCCTGGAGGTAAGGTAGGTTTGTCGGACCGTCTTCTTCGTGCCCACTCCTGCTCTGAGTAGTTGATCCCTCAGATTAGGACAACGTTTGTTACAGATCATAGGTGGACTGGGGAATTTCTCAATCTGAGGATATGATTTAGTCAAGATATGCCAGTGGCTCTTGACTATTGCATCAGTTTTATAACTCAAAGGATGGTATGTCCTAATGAAGGGGATATGTGTTTGTCTCGCACTACTCCTTGTCTCTACCGATCTCTGATTCTGTTGTAAGAATCTATTAGGGTAATCTCTTTGTTGTAATTTGGTGTGGGGTTGCTTTAATCTTTCCACTCGCTTTCTTGACTCTGTAACAATACGGGAAATTCTTTGTTTCTGTAAAAAAAAGAATAGATTTCTATACATTTAAAAAATGTATACTATGTCAAATGTGTCTGTTCCTAAGCCAAGTGCCCTTCAACAAAGAGATTTGAACGAAAGAAAATTATACAGTTACATGGAACCTGTCAGTGGTTTCCTTCTGCCTAAACCACAGGCAGAATGGAACAGAGAGAGACTTAGTTGATACAACTAACCATTGGGTAATAACCCCTTGGAACTGGGTAACAAATCATTGGGGATTACCCTGGGGGTTGCTCCACCAGGCTTAATTGGCAGGTCATTTCCTGTGTGTATAGGGGGAGATTTATCAATCAAGGCTGGCATAATTGATTGTATTACAGGTAACTAATAGTTCTAGTTCATGCACAAATATTTTAACTTTAGCTCTCTCATAAGAAATGCATTCATGCAGGGCCGTTTGAAGGAATTTGGGGGCCCCAAGCAAAATGGACATGGAGCCCTTTGATGTTCACGCACGTCACGTTCTAGGGCCGGCGTCAGGACATAGTAACGCCGTCCCTTGAATTCTGGGAGCGCAACGTGAGCGAACGTCGATACGACGCACATTAGGTGCAGCAGAGTTCCCCCCACATTAGGTGCAGCATAGTTCTCCCCACATTAGGTTGGCAGTGTTCCCCACATTAGGCAGGCAGTGTTCCCCCTTAGTAGGCAGGCAGTGTTCCCCCTTAGTAGGCAGGCATTGTTCCCCCCACATTAGGTGCAGCAGTGTTCCCTACCCATACCCCATGTCCAGACCCCCCCCCACCCCAGGGCCATTTTTTTGGGTGGGGGTCTGACTGCTGAGACCCCCACCGATCACCTCGGTTGAAGTGGTTCTCCAGCTGTTGAATAGCTTAACCCCTTAAGGACTCAGGGTTTTTCAGTTTTTGCACTTTCGTTTTTTCCTCCTTACCTTTTAAAAATCATAACCCTTGCATGGCGAAACGGAAAACAAAATCATTGTGCGACAAAATCGAAGAAAACACGCCATTTTGTAACTTTTGGGGGCTTCCGTTTCTACGCAGTGCATATTTCGGTAAAAATGACACCTTATCATTATTCTGTAGGTCCATACGGTTAAAATGATACCCTACTTATATAGGTTGGATATTGTCGTACTTCTGGAAAAAATCATAACTACATGCAGGAAAATTTATATGTTTAAAAATGTCATCTTCTGACCCCTATAACTTTTTAATTTTTCCACGTACAGGGCGGTATGAGGGCTCATTTTTTGCGCCGTGATCTGAAGTTTTTATCAGTACCATTTTTGTTTTGATCAGACTTTTTGATCACTTTTTATTCATTTTTTAATGTTATAAAAAGTGACCAAAAATGCGCTTTTTTTGACTTTGGAATTTTTTTGCGCGTACGCCATTGACCGTGAGGTTTAATTAATGATATATTTTTATAGTTTGGACATTTACGCACGCGGCGATACCACATATGTTTATTTATTTATTTTTTTTACACTGTTTTATTTTTTTTATGGGAAAAGGGGGGTGATTCAAACTTTTATTAGGGAAGGGGTTAAATTACCTTTATTAACACTTTTTTTAAACTTTTTTTTAGACTGATCTTTTACACAGATCACAGGCATGTATTAACACGCCTGTGATCAGTGTTATCGGCGCTTGACTGCTCCTGCCTGGATCTCAGGCACGGAGCAGTCATTCGCCGATCGGACACCGAGGAGGCAGGTAAGGGCCCTCCCGGTGTCCTGCAAGCTGTTCGGGACGCCGCGATTTCACCGCGGCGGTCCCGAACAGCCCGACTGAGCAGCCGGGTCACTTTCACTTTAGAAGCGGCGGTCAGCTTTGACCGCCGCTTCTAAAGGGTTAATACCGCACATCGTCGCGATGTGTGGTATTAGCCGCGGGTCCCGGCCGTTGATGAGTGCGATCCCGCTTCATATCGCGGGAGCCGGTGCAGGACGTAAATATACGTCCTGCGTCGTTAAGGGGTTAAACTCTCATCATGTCTGGAGAGCCTCAGGCATTATGGGAGTTGTAGTTTTGTAACAGCTGGAGAGACACAGATTGGACACAGTTTTACTCATCATCACTGCAAAACTTACAAGTGACTACAGCTCTGATGGGTCAGTCAGGAGAACACACAATGATATCAGTGACCTGAGTGACGTCTTCTGACTTGAGTGATATCTTCTCTGTTATCTTTTCTTCTTCATCTGGTCCAGAGAACCAGGTCTTCCTCCAGCTCCATCTTCTCTGCAGAGTCTGACATCCAGACATCGTTGGCTCCTCTCTGTCAGCAGATCTTCATCCTCTGCATGAAGACAGTAATCATTATAACCTTGCCAGAAAGTGTACCCTAAATAAAATACTGCCCCACACTGTACCCTGAATATAATACTGCAATACACTGTACCCTGAATATAATACTGCCCCACACTGTACCCTGAATATAATACTGCCCCACACTGTACCCACTAAATATAATCCTGCCCCACACTGTACCCTGAATATAATGCTGCCACACACTGTACGATGAATATATTACTGCCACACACTGTACCCACTAAATATAATACTGCAATACACTGTACCCACTAAATATAATACTGCCACACACTGTACCCTGAATATAATACTGCCACACACTGTACCCACTGAATATAATACTGCCACACACTGTACCCTGAATATAATACTGCCACACACTGTATCCACTGAATATAATACTGCCACACACTGTAACCTGAATATAATACTGCCACATGCTGTACCCACTAAATGTAATGCTGCCACACACTGTACCCTGAATATAATGCTGCCACACACTGTACCCTGAATATAATGCTGCTCCACACTGTATCCACTGAATACAATACTGCCACACATGCATACACATCATATATACATATACACCCCTCTTATCCTCTGTGTCCTCATCACCCCCATAACCCCCGCCAAACCTCTCCTCATCATTACTATAACTCCCCCCCCCCCCACCTCTCCTCATCACTACTATAACCAGGGGGGGTTATGGGGTGGTGATGAGGAGAGGTGCAGGGGGGGGGCACCTCTCATCACCCCCATAACACCCCTCCCTGCACCTCTTATCACCCCCATAACACCCCTGCACCTCTTATCACCCCCATAACACCCCCCTGCACCTCATGTAATCTCCTTACTACTGGGGTGATACACTGTAACACACCTCCTCCTCATGTAATTCCCTTACTACTGGGGTGATACACTGTAACAAACCTCCTCATGTAATCTCCTTGCTACTGGGTTGACAAATTATAACAAACCTCCTCCTAATGTAATCCCCTTACTACTGGGGTGACACACAGTAGTGAGGCCAGGGAAGGTTTTTTTTGGATAGGGCGGCTGCCAGCACAGTGGTGCTCCTGTATACCTGGAGCGCTGCACCATGTGTTTGGGAAGGTGTTGTTAAGCAGGGCAGGACCTGAGTAAGGAGTGCTGCGCTCCTTACTAGCCCAGGTGGGGTTGTGGGGGGTTCTTGCACACAGTTACCTTTCATGCAGCGGACGGATCGGCGCCCCCTGGTGGCTTCCTATCTTGCCTAGAGGTGGCAACGGCCCTGCACAGGGCCATGTTTACAGTGTTTGCTTCCCTAGACATTCAGCCAGGATACACCCTAATAGGGTGATTTCTCATGCATCAGAATTTTTTATGCAGATCTATCATAAAAACACAACAAAATCGCATGGTGAAATCAATCACAAATCCACAACATAGTAAGCATGCTGTGGTCATGAGTATACAGTGCATGGTAGTCAGGCAATGATGAGGGGGCAAAATAAGTTTGGAAATAGGGCTCACTTCATGAATTTAGCATATTCATAAATAACAGGGGCAAGTAACTGAACTGCACACTATTTCATATGCCACTTGGTCTAACAGTACAATGGATGTTTCACCTAAATATAATGAGCCCATACGAAGTGCAGCATATTGTGGTGGCAGATTTGCTGTAAGTGTCACAAATATGAATTTTTTTTTTTTTTAAATAATCAGGAAACATTTGCACCATTACTGCTCTATTTTCTTAATGTTTTGATGTGTTCTTTCAAAAAAACGGTGAATGTCCTAATGTGCAGCAACTAGGCAAGTGAGTTATACTTGGCTGTAACAACTGATGATGAATGGACTTATTTTCTGTAGCCTAAGTGCATTTTGAGTGTTGTGTTTATTTTTTACACAGAAAGTTGGTTGCGACAAAGTGATTGGATCAACAAAAAAAGAAGACAAGTGTGGCTTATGTGGTGGTGATAATTCACACTGTAAAATTATCAAAGGAACATTTACAAGAACACCCAAGAAACAAGGTAGACTACATGTAATATTGTTATGCTATAAATGCACATCTACTAATGTATGGTTCATATAATATAAATATTATATTGAAATATAAGATATGCATTTACCAACTACTTAGAACCTAAGGTGGATATTCTGATTTTTTGCCAGTAAAAAATTAATACTACAGAAATTGCATCACAACAGCATACAAAGCACAAATTTCTGGCATTTCATGGGCTTTTTAGTAAGCCACAAAGTGTCACATAAAGCCTTAAAGGGGTACTCCACCCCTAGACATCTTATCCCCTATCCAAAGAATAGGGGATAAGATGTCTGATTGCGGGGGTCCCGCCACTGGGACTGTTAATGCTCCGGAAGCGCTGGAGGGTCTGGCTCCCGACCACGGGAACGGAAGACCGTGATGTCACGACTCCGCCCCCATGTGACGTCACGCCCCGCCCCCTCAATGCAAGTTTTACAAATCTGTTTAACTTTTCGGTCTCATTTCGGATGGGACCTCTCTCATTTCACTCACCTCTCACTCATCCAGCATGTCACCCAATCAGAGGCCATTTGCCCAGCAGAGGTGAGTGAAATGAGTGTAAGGGTTTCATATGAATTGAAGCCTGCTCCGCGTGGTGGATGGGAGACATGTTTTGATCAAAAAGTGTGCTGGGAGCCTCCATTTTTTGACCAAGAGTCCTTCTTTTTTGTATACTCTGTATTTGCCACAGCAGCGTGCAATCGTGTTAGTAGTCGGGTAGTTGTGCTGGCTATTTTTCTTTTTACTTTAACAGTGTGGCCTCACATACTTCACAGACCTGCAACAACACCTATGCCCTACTCCGGCAGGCAGGGGGGGTGTAAGACTAAGGTCTTCCCTATCTACCTATCACCACCAGTCCCCCATCAGCCGTACAGGGTACTATAAAACATGCCAAATTAAGATGTTCTTTCAACCCATGGGGTGCACAGGAGTCCAACTTATGGATTCACCGGCATTCTTTCTGGAGGAGGATTCGGTCAAGATCACCTCCTCTAGCAGTGGGGTACACCCGTTCAGTGCCCCTAAACCTGATGCAGCCTAGGTTGCTTTCATGATAGTTATTTATATGTATGCATTCGGGGGCTTCCTACGATTGCAAATGCCGCCTAGATGTTCTAGAACACAACTGCGTAGTTCCCTGAGGGGTTGATAATGCATTGTTAAATCTGGGTGTGAGGACATGGTCTGTCCCTAAACCTTCTCCTCAAATCTGCCACCTGTGTCTAAATGACTAAAATAAAAACATAATGGTTGACAACTAGTGTTGAGCGGCATAGGCCATATTCGAATTCGCGAATATTCGTCATATATTCGCGAATATTCGTATATTCGTTACATTCTCGTTTTATTTTCCCATATGCGAAACTTCGCGTATGCGAAAATTGACATGTGGAAATTAGCATATACAAAATTCGCATATGTGAAAATTAGCATATGCTAATATTCGCATATGCGAATTTTCGCACGACAGTCTCACACAGTAGTATTACAGCCTTCTTTACACCACACAAGCTGGAAGCAGAGAGGGGTGATCACTGTGATGTGTACTGTGAAGAAAGAAAAAAAAAAAAAAAAGAATATTCGTAATTACGAATATATAGCGCTATATTCGCGAAATTCGCGAATTCGCGAATATGCGATATTCGCGAATAATCGAATTGCGAATATTCGCGAGCAACACTATTGACAACTAATAAACTTAAAAATAGCATTTAAGATAATACAAACAGGGGTCAACTTTACAAATAGCTTAATAAAATCTGTAAGTAATAAAAACAGAAAATAATCACAGCGAAAAGCAGGAGGCTAAAAAAAAGAAAAACTAAAATGTTTTATATATAAATAGAAAAAAAAAAACGGAGACACTTTGGAGTGGCAGGACGCAAGCCCAAGTTTAATCATATGATCCAGGGAAAATTAAACAGTCATTTTAAGCAAAGCTCCAGGACCAGATGTATTACACCCAAGGGTTCTTAGAAAGCTCAGTTCAGTAATTTATGTACACTTGTCCATAATATTTAGAGATTCTGTGATATATGGTATTTATTGTGCCTAGGGACTAATGCAAGGCAGATGAGGTGCAAATCTTCAAAAAGGGTTCTAGGTTTTCCCCAGGCAACTATAGACCCGTAAGCTGTATGTTCATTGTGGAAAAAACTATTTAAGGGGCTCATAAGGGACTTCATTCCTATTTTGCTAAAATTATCTGACATCTTATCCCCTTATCCTTTGGATATGGGATAAGATGTTTAGGGGCAGAGTACCCCTTTAAGGTCACAAGCACGATAACTCTGTGTATTGGGCTAAATGCGAGTGAAAAAGCTGTCCATTTCCCTTTTTAAAGTGTTTTCTTGGACACAGATAATTAATGATACAATTAATAGATATTTGAATCTCTGTATTCAGTTTGAAATTGTAGGGCATGTAAAGTTATACAGTTTTTTCAGTCTACGCATGCACTCCATGGAAAGACACAGTTCATAGATAGCCAGCACGGCACTGCTTCCCTTTCTAAGTATGGAACAGTAAAGAAATAGCAGATTTGGACTTGAAATGCTGAAGGTGGTGCTCTGATAAACAATAGTGCAGGAAGACGTCTTGAAAGAGCAGAAGAAAAAATCGGCAACTCACCGCAACCAGCTGAATGAATTCTTCCTCCGGCCGAGGCCGGAGGAAGCACGATCACCCTGCGAAACGGAGCTTGGTCGCCATCCTGTGTCCCCCCACTACCCTCTTCCCATGTAACATATTAGTGAGTATGTAATAAAAAGAATTCATTCATTCAGCTGGTTGCGGTGAGTTGCCGATTTTTCACATGACCAGGGACTCCACATCACTAGGTCGTGGAGTCACAGACCTTGGATATGTAAATTGAGCTGGTAAGGCCCCACCTCTAGCGAGCAATTCACTGAATTTAGCAGAGGATTTTCTGGGGGACATATCTCAGGACCTACTGGATGGATTTTAGTACAGTAACCCCTCGTTGGACTCCTGTTGACCCACATTATAACCTAATATATTGGGTTTAGTGTGGGTGAACAGGCTGACAGTTTTCCTTTGTGTCAATCACCTAGAAAGAGCCCTCCTTGCTGAGATCAGGAAGAGAGAGGAGGCTTGGCTCTACTCTAAGCTGAAAAAGGCAGATAAGAAAATCCATTTATTAAAAAATATCTATGAACATTTTTTTTTTTAATTATCCATAGCACATCTCATATGGGCCTGCAACAACTGAATCTATTATGTTGCTGCTGTGAACCAAAATCAAAAAGCCATCATTTTACATGTCTAATTAATATACTTTGATAGTAGTTTGATCTTTAAACATATGTTTTTAATATTTTTTCTAACAGGTTACATTAGAATATTTGAAATTCCAGCTGGAGCACGGCATTTACTTGTTCAGGAAACAGAATCATCTGCTCACCATCTTGGTAAGTATCAGTGCAGGAGTACAGAGCAGACCTACCGTATATTATGAAATGTTATACTGTAGACTCTACCTATAGGCACAAAGGATAGATGTACATATACATATAGAAATATGCTATTTTGCAGACACCTTTCTTCCAGGTCACTTTATTCAGGCTTTATTCAAATCACTTAATTGGTCACTCTCATTAAAACTAATTTTTGCTATTGCACTCCTTATGGTAAATAAAAATATTTCTAATATACTTTGTTTTCGAAAAAAAATGAAGTTTTCTATGTTTTATTTGTGCTTAAAAAAGCTCAAGCGCACATTTTCCCCCATATCATACACAGAATTTGGACCGAAGCCCAAACACAGGAAGTGCAGCTTAGAGTGCTGAGGAGGGTGTGTCCAACCAACAGCATATGGCAGTTAAGTGTGAGAGGAGCTATGATTGGATGAGGCTGGACACCCCCCCCCCCCCCCCTCAGCACTCCAGGCTGCACTTCCTGTGTTTAGGCTTTGGGCCAAAGTCTGTGTATGAGATGGGGGAAAATGTGCTCTTGAGCTTTTTTAAGCACAAATAAAACATAGAAAACTTCATTTTTTTTAAACAAAGTTTATTAGAAATATTTTTTATTTAACATAAGAAGTGCAGTAGCAAATTTTTTTTAATGAGTTACCATTTAATGCTTTCTATCATGAATATATGTTGATATACTACCAAAGGTTATATTCAAATTTATATTGTATCATAGTCATTTTGGTTTATTTGTGGTATAGAAAAGTGTAGAATACTATGTGTTTCTATCCTACAAAAAAATGCATACTAGTGTAAAGCTGACTGAAGTAGATCACGGTTAGTCTATCGAAGCCCATGGCTTTGCCATGGTTTCGAGGCAGTTTCCATTAAAATTGCCTTTAAACCCTTTAAGGACTTTTTTACTTTTGCTCTTTAGTTTTTTCCTCCTCATCTTCTAAATATCGTAACTCCTTTAATTATCTACAGACCTATATAACAATTTTGCTTTGAAATCCCATTAATCAATTCAACACAAAATCGATGGCAAAACCTAAAGACAATTATTTGTGGGACAACAAAAAAATAAACTTTTTTGTAATTTTGGGGGGCTTACGTTTCCAAATGACACACAAGGGGAGATTTATCAATCAGCCTGAACCCCTAATTGTCAGTTTTTTCCTGTCCTGTAACAACCAATCACAGCTCAACTTTCATATCTTAATGAGCTCTTGTAAAGTGAAAGTTGAGCTGTGATTGGTTGCTATGGAAAAAACAAACAATTAGGGTTTCAGGCTGATTGCTAAATATGGGTCACAGTCTTAATTCTGTAGGTCCATACAATTAAAATGATACTTAACTTAGATAGGTTTGATTTTGTTTCACTTTTTTAAAAATAATTATAAAAAACTTTCTTGTACGAAAATTAGTATGTTTAACCCCTTAAGGACAATGGACGTACTCCTACGCCCCCGTTTCCGAGTCCTTAAGGACCGAGGATGTAGGAGTACGTCCTGTCCATCCCTGGCCCCCCGCCGCTAGCCGGAGGGGAGCCGGTGCCCGATGCCTGCTGAAATCGTTCAGCAGGCATCGCGGCATATCGCCCAGGGGGGTCATTATGCCCCCCCATGTCGGCGATGGCCGCAGATCGCTGGACAATTCAGTCCAGCGATCTGCGGCGATTCCGGGTCAATCGGGTCTCCAGTGACCCGGTGACCCGGAATTACTGGCTGATCGGGGCCGTCAGAAACGGCCCCGAACAGCCAGAGCCTGCAGGGGTGAGGTGGCACTGATGCCACCTCACGATCGCCCTGATTCGTCGGCCGGATTCCCGGCCGACCAATCAGGGCGCTTGCTGCGGGTGTCACTCCCGCATCCGCTCCGCCCCTCTTCCGGAGGACGTGAGCGGGTGCGGGACGTGCACCCCTGGTGCTGGGGACCCCGATCCCCGACGTTAATGTTGGGATCGGGGCCCCAGGAGCGACAACGGCGGCGGCGGGACTGACCTGTGCGGCGATCAAGCAGCAGCAGGAGGTGAGTGACAGCCTCCTGCTGTTGCTTAGCAACAGCTCCCAGCATGCAAAAAGGGCATGCTGGGAGCTGTAGTTATGCAACAGGAGGAGGCAGACCACCACAACTCCCAGCATGCACTTATGGGCATGCTGGGACTTATGGTTTTGCAACAGCTGGAGGCACATTCTTTCTATGGAAAAGTGTACCTTCAGCTGTTGTGTAACTACAACTCCCAGCTTGCACAAACAGCTAAAGTGCATGCTGGGAGTTGTAGTGGTGCATCTGCTGGTTGCATAACTACAACTCCCAGCATGCCCGTTGGCTGTCGGTGACTGCTGAGAGTTGTAGTTTTGCAACAGCTGAAGGCACACTGAGTTAAGTAGCAAACCAGTGTGTCTCCAGCTGTTGCATAACTACAATCCCCAGCCAAAGTAGTATGCCTCCCGCTGTTGCATAACTACAACACCCAGCATGCCCTTCCGCTGTCCGTACATGCTGGGGGTTGTAGCTTTTGCAACAGCTGAAGGCACACTGGTTGCAAAACACTGAGTTTGTTGCCAAACTCGGTGTTTCACAACCAGTGTGCCTCCAGCTGTTGCAAAACTACAACTCCCAGCATGCACTGATAGACCGTACATGCTGGGAGTTGTAGTTTTGCAACAGCTGGATGTCCCCCCCCCCCCCCCCCCCAATGTGAATGTACAGGGTACACTCACATAGGCGGAGGATTACAGCAAGTATCCGGCTGCAAGTTTGAGCTGCAGCAAATTTTCTGCTGCAGCTCAAGCTGCCAGCGAGAAACTACTGTGAACCCCCCGCCCGTGTGACTGTACCCTAAAAACACTACACTACACTAACACAAAATAAAATAAAAAGTAAAAAACACTACATATGCACATTCCCCTACACAGCCCCCCTCCCCTCCCCAATAAAAATGAAAAACGTCTGGTACGCCACTGTTTCCAAAACGGAGCCTCCAGCTGTTGCAAAACAACTACTCCCAGTATTACCAGACAACCACTGACTGTCCAGGCATGCTGGGACTTTTACAACAGCTGGAGGCACCCTATTTGGGAATCACTGGCGTAGAATACCCCTATGTCCACCCCTATGCAAGTCCCTAATTCAGGCCTCAAATGCGCATGGCGCTCTCACTTTAGATCCCTGTCGTATTTCAAGGCAACAGTTTAGGGTCACATATGGGGTATCACCGCACTCGGGAGAAATTGTGTTACAAATTTTGGGGGGTATTTTCTGCTATTACCCTTTTTAAAAATCTAAAATTTTTGGGAAACCAACATTTTAGGTAAAAAATTTTTTTTTTTTTTACATATGCAAAAGTTGTGAATCACCTGTGGGGTATTAAGGTTCACATTACCCCTTTTTACGTTCCCCGAGGGGTCTAGTTTCCAAAATAGTATGCCATGTGTTTTTTTTTTTGCTGTTCTGGCACCATAGGGGCTTCCTAAATGCGGCATGCCCCCAGAGCAAAATTTGCTTTCAAAAAGCCAAATGTGACTCCTCCTCTTCTGAGACCTGTAGTGCGCCAGCAGAGCACTTTTCAGCCCCATATGGGGTGTTTTCTGAATCGGGAGAAATTGGGCTTCAAATTTTGGGGGGTATTTTCTGCTATTACCCTTTTAAAAAATGTAAAAATTTTGGGAAACCAAGCATTTTAGGTAAATTTTTTTTTTTTTTAACATATGCAAAAGTCGTGAAACACCTGTGGGGTATTAAGGTTCACTTTACCCATTTTTACGTTCCCCGAGGGGTCTGGTTTCCAAAATGGTATGCCATGTGGTTTTTTTTTGCTGTCCTGGCACCATACGGGCTTCCTAAATGTGACATGCCCCCCAAAAACCATTTGACGCTCCTTCCCTTCTGAGCCCTCTACTGCGCCCGCCGAACAATTAACATAGACATATGAGGTATGTGCTTACTCGAGAGAAATTGGGTTTCAAATACAAGTAAAAAATTTCTCCTTTTTACCCCTTGCAAAAATTCAAAAATTGGGTCTACAAGAACATGCGAGTGTAAAAAATGAAGATTGTGAATTTTCTCCTTCACTTTTCTGCTATTCCTGTGAAACACCTAAAGGGTTAATACACTTATTGAATGTCATTTTGAATACTTTGGGGGGTGTAGTTTTTATAATGGGGTCATTTATGGGGTATTTCTAATATGAAGACCCTTCAAATCCATTTCAAACCTGAACTGGTCCATGAAAAATATCGAGTTTGAAAATTTTGTGAAAAATTTCCAAATTGCTGCTGAACTTTGAAGCCCTCTGGTGTCTTCCAAAAGTAAAAACTCATAAATTTTATGATGCAAACATAAAGTAGACATATTGTATATGTGAACCCAAAATTTTTTTATTTTGAATATCCATTTTCCTTACAAGCAGAGAGCTTCAAAGTTAGAAAAATGCAAAATTTTCATTTTTTTCATCAAATTTGGGGACTTTTCACCAAGAAAGAATGCAAGTTACCATAAAATGTTATCACTAAGTTAAAGTAGAATATGTCACGAAAAAACAATCTCAGAAGCAGAATGATAACTAAAAGCATTCCAGAGTTATTAATGTTTAAACAGTGGTCAGAATTGCAAAAAACGCTCTGGTCCTTAAGGTGTAAAATGGCCTGGTCCTTAAGGGGTTAAAGGGGTACTCCAGTGGAAAATCTTTTTTTTTTTTTTTTTTTTTTTTTAAATCAACTGGTGCCAGAAAGTTAAATAGATTTGAAAATTACTTCTATAAAAAAAAATCTTAATCCTTCCAGTACTTATTAGCTGCTGAATACTAAAGAGGAAATTCTTTTCATTTTGGAAAACAGAGCTCTCTGCTGACAACATGAGCACAGTGTTCTCTGCTGACATCTCTGTCCATTTTAAGAACTGTCCAGAGCAGCATATGTTTGCTATGGGGATTTTCTCCTACTCAGTTCTTAAAATGGACAGAGATGTCAGCAGAGAGCTGCTGTTCTAAAAAAAAAAAAAATTTCTCTGTAGTATTCAGCTGCTAATAAGTACTGGAAGGATTAAAATTTTTTAATAGAAGCAATTTAAAATTTGTTTATCTTTCTGGCAGCAGTTGATTAAAAAAAAAAGTTTTCCCACTGGAGTACCCCTTTAAAATTGTACTCTTCTGACCCCTATAATCTATTTATTATTTTGCTCTGTGATCTGAAGTTTTTATCGGTACCATTTTTGTTTTGATAGAACTTTTTAATCACTTTTTATACATTTTTAGGGTATACAAAGTGACCAAAAATACGCAGTTTTGGACTTTGCTATTTTTTTTAGGTGTACGCCATTGACCGTGCAGTTTAATGAACATTATATTTTTATATTTCGGACATTTATACACACACACGCGGGGACACAATATATGTTTGTTTATTTATGTTTACATTTAATTTTTTAAGGGGAAAGGGGGGTAATTCAAACTTCTATTAGGGAAGGGGTTAATTCACATTCATGAACTTCTTTTTTTCTTTTTTTACACTTTTTTTTTGTTCCTATAGGGGACTTTTACATGCAATCTTCGGATTGCATATATTGTTCAATGCTATGCCATAGGTTTCACCTCTGCTGGGAATGTTATGTTTTGTTTTTTTTGTAATTTTTTTTTTTGTAATTTTTTTTTTTTTTACAATGTAGACAAAGCGATCAATCCCCCATGACCATCCCGCTATGACATGGACTCATAGAACCCCTTAACCTCTGTGTTAGCGATCGCCGCAAATCGCTGGTCAATTCAGACCAGCAATTTGCGGCGATTTTGGGTCATATGGGTCTCCAGTGACCCCGAAAATATGGGTGATCGGGGCTGAAGGGATAGGAGTGCCACCCCTCCTATTCCTGTGATCGAAGGGGGGTGGGGGGTTAAAGTTCAGTTCCCCCATGCTGCCCACCCTTGGGTTTCCAGGCAGAGTGGGGGAACGGTAGGAGCTCACCCGATCCAGGCAGTGGCGATGACGTCAGGCAGTGGCGATGACGTCATCCGGAGGCGGCGTCAGCGATGCTGATGTCATGGCGACGGTGGTGCAGAAATTCAGCGGCGGCTATCTAAGTAAGTTGCCTGGGGGTCTGGGGGATCAGAGTTTAGAATCTCTAAACTGTGGCCATCCTGATCTTGGAAAACAACAACTCCCAGAATTGCCGGACAGCCATGGACTGTCCAGACATGCTAGGAGTTTTGCAACAGCTGAAGGCACTCTGTTTGGGAAACACTGCTGTAGGGTATATTTGGTATCGGAGCCAAGTTTAATGCTTGCATCCAGGTCCGCCCCTGTGCAAATCCCTGTTAGGCCTCAAATGTGCATGGAGCTCTCTCACTCCGGAGCCCTGTCATATTTTAAGGCAACAGTTTAGTGCCACAAATGGGGTATTTCTGTACTCGGGAGAAATTGCGTTACAAATTTTGGGGGACTTTTTCTCCTTTTATCCCTTATGAAATGGAAAAGTTGGGGTCTACACCAGCATGTTATTGTAAAAAAAATTAATTTTTTACACTAACATGCTGGTGTTGTCCCATACTTTTAATTTTCACAAGAGGTAAAAAGAAAAATAAATAATAATAATTTGTAACCCCATTTCTCCTGAGTACGGAAATACCCCATATGTGGACGTAAAGTGCTCTGTGGGTGCATTAGAAGACAAGGAGCGACAGTGGGCTTTTGGAGAACGAATTTTGCTGAAATGGTTTTTGGGGGGCATGTCTCATTTAGGAAGCCCCCACGGTGCCAGAACAGCAAGAAAACACCCACATGGCACACTATTTGAGAAACTGCAACCCTCACGGAACATTACATGGCGTGCAGTAAGCATTTACAACCCACAGGTGTTAGACAAGTTTTCGTTAAAGTTGGACGGGAAAATGAAAAATTTTACTTTTAGTTTACTAAAATGCTTGTGCTACCCCAATTTATTTATTTTTTTTCACAAGGGGTAATGGGCAAAAAAGCCCTTCAAAAATGTTAATCCCATTTCTTCAGAGTAAGGAAATACCTCATATGTGGATGTAAAGTGCTCTGCCGGCGCACTACAGGGCTCAGAAGAGAAGGAGCACCATTGGGCTTTTTGAGAGAGAATTTGGCTTGGATTGAAGGACACGTGTGTTTACAAAGCCCCTATGCTGCCAGAACAGTGGACCCCCCACATGTGACCCCATTTTGGAAACTACACCCCTCACAGAATGTAGCAATGTGTGCAGTGAGCATTTACACCCCACAGTTGTAGATTCTGAAATGGGGTCACATGGGGGGGGAGGGGGGGATTCCACTATTCTGGCAGCACGGGGCCTTTGTAAATGAACATGGCCCCCGACTTCCATTCCAACCAAATTCTCTCTCCAAAGGCCCAATGGCACGAAGAGCACTTTACATCCATGTATGGGGTATTTCCATACTCAGAAGAAATGGGGTTACAAATTTTGGGGGGCTTTTTCTCCAATTACCCCTTGTGAAAATGAAAAATTTGGGGTAACAGCATTTTACAAAAAAAAATCACATTTTTCATTTTCAAGTCCAACTTTAGCGACCTGTGGGGTGTAAAGGCTCACTGTACCCCTTCTTACATTCCTTGAGGGGTGTAGTTTCCCAAATAGGATGCCATGTGGGTGTGTTTTATGCTGTTCTGGCACCATGGGGGCTTCCTAAATGAGACATGCCCCGCAAAAACCATTTCAGCATAATTTGCTCTCCAAAAGCCCAATGTCGCCCCTTCCCTTCTGAGCCCTCTAGTGCTCCCACAGATCGCTTTACATCCACAAAGGAGGTATTTCCTTACTCCAGAGAAATGGGGTTACAAATTTTGGGGGATATTTTTTCCTGTTACCCCATGTGAAAATGAAATATTTGGGGTAACACTAGAACTTTAGTGTTAATTAAATTTTTCATTTTCACGTTCAACTTTAACAAAAAGTTGCCAAACACCTGTATGGTGTTAAGGCTCACTTTTCCCCTTGTTACATTCCTTGAGGGGTGTAGTTCCCAAATAGTGTGCCATGTGTTGTTGTTGTTGTTGGTAATTTTTTTTTGGCTGTTCTGGTACCATGGGTTGCTTCCTAAATGCAACATGGTGCCCAAAAACCAACACAGCAAAAAATTTTCTCAAATCCCACAGTTGTTCTTTCCCTCTTGAGCAATGTTGCGAGCCAGCAGAGCAATTTGCATTCACTTATGAGGTATTTCCATACTCAAGAGAAATTGGGTTACACATTTTGGGGGGCTTTTTCCTTTTATACCTCTTGTAAAAATAAAAATAAAAAATGGGGCTACAAGAACATGTTAGTGTAAAAAATTTAGATTTTTATTTTTCTCCTCCAGTTTCTATAATGGGGTCATTTATGGTGGATTTCTCACAGAAAGGCCCCTCATATCCGTCTCAAACTTAACTGGTCTGAAAAATTCAGATTTAGAATTTTTGGTGAAAATTTAGAAAATTGCTGCTATACTTTGAAGCCCTCTAATGTGTTCAAAAAGTAAAAACATGTCAACTTTATGATGGAAACATAAAGTAGATAGATTGTATATGGGAATGAATGTATAATTTATTTGGAATGTCCATTTGGGGAGATTGTTCAAAACCTGTGCAGAGGAAAAGTTGCCCAGTTGCCCATAGCATTCAATCAACTCGCTTCTTTCATTTTTAACAAGGCCTCTGCAAAATGAAAGAAGCTATCTGATTGGTTGCTATGGGCAACTGGGCAACTTTTTCTTTGCACAGGTTTTGATAAATTTCCCCCATTTTCCTTGCAAGCAGAGAGTTTCAAAGTTAGAAAAAAATGCTAAATTTTCATGAAAGGATGCACCAAGAAAGGATGCACGTAACAACGAACATTTACCACTAT
This sequence comes from Hyla sarda, assembly GCF_029499605.1. Taxonomy (NCBI): domain Eukaryota; kingdom Metazoa; phylum Chordata; class Amphibia; order Anura; family Hylidae; genus Hyla; species Hyla sarda. The sequence continues at coordinate 344,887,023 of NC_079192.1, read as the reverse complement.
GTTAAGGTGGAATATCTCACAGAAAAACAATCTCGGAGTCATTAGCCCCCAGACTACTACAATGTTGTTACAGATGTCCATAACGTGAGTGTAACCATACCGTTATCACTTTTCCTCTTTCTTTTATAACTTCTAAAAAACATTTATCCAGCAGTCCGGCACAGTCGGATAGGCGTGGCTTGGGGTTCGCAAAGCCCCGCTGCCGCTACTCCTATCCTCTCCTTTCAGGGCTAGGATCGCTGTGTAGTAAGACAAAGCACATCCACAGTGCATGTGCCCCTCCTGATGTGCGCGCCCCACTGCCCTGCATTGACAGAGCGAGCGCTCGCTCCTACTGCCTATGCGATCACTGCGCAGGTGCAGTAATAGAGGAAGGAAGGGGCGCATGCACTGCGTCTTACTACACAGCGGTCCGAGCGCTGAAAGGAGAGGATAGGCGGGACGGCGGGGCTTTGCGAACCCCGGGTCACGCCTATCTGACTGCCTGACCACTGGAGAAATGTATCTTATAAGTTATAAAATAAAGAGGAAAAGCGATAAAGGTATGGTTACACTCACATTATGTACATCTGTAACAACATTTTAGTAATCTGGGGGGGGGGGGGGCTAAAAACTCATGACAGTTGCACTTTAAGGGGTTTTTGGGGTTAAAGGTATTCTGATCTACGTTACAGAGCTGAAAAGGTTACACCTCCTGGAAAAATTTTTTTTTAAATCAACTGGTGCCAGAAAGTTAAACAGATTTTTTAATGACTTCTATTTAAAAATCTTAATCCTTCCAGTACTTATCAGCTTCTGTATGTTGCACAGGAAGTTCTTTTCTTTTTGAATTTCCTTTCTGTCTGACCACAGTGCTCTCTGGACAGTTCCTAAAATGGACAGAGGTGTCAGCAGAGAGCACTGTGGTCAAACAGAAAGGAAATTCAAAAAGGAAAGAACTTCCTGTACAACATATAGCAGTTGATAAGTACCAGGAGGATTACGATTTTTAAATAGAAGTAATTTACAAGTCTGTTTAATTTTCTGGCACCAGTTGATTTAACCTCTTCAGGACATGGGGCGTATGCATACGCCCTGCATCCCGAGTCCTTAAGGACGTAACGGGAATTCCGGTCCCCGCCGCTAGCCGGTTGGGGACCGGACCTGGATGCCTGCTGGAATCATTCAGTAGACATCCCGGCACATCGCCGAGGGGGATCCTGAGACCCCCCCCCCCATGTTGGCGATTGCAGAAAATCGCATGTCAATTCAGACATGCGATTTTCTGCTATTCCGGGCTGATCGGGTCTCTGGTGACCCAATCACCCAGAAAATATGGATGATCGGAGCGGTCAGTGACAGCCCCGATCATCCTGAGGGATAGGAGCGAGGTCGCAGTGCTGCAATCTCCTCCTATCCCCTGCCATTGGTCAGAAATGAATTCTGACCAATGGCAGTGCACGACAGTGGGTTGCCATGGAAACCCCCCGCTCTGCCCACCCCTGGATGCTGGGCAGAACGGGGGGATAAGATGTAGGCCGGTATCTGGAGGAGAAGATGCGTGGGGACCGACGATCATCTGTGGAAACAGCAGAGATCACGGCGCAGATAGGGAAGCGACGGTGGGGGGGGGGGGGGGGTGAAGGAAGAGGGCAGTAAAGAGATCTTTACTGCTGCCCTTCTAGTGGTTGCAAAACTGCAACTCCCAGGATGCCTAGACTGCCCAGGCATGCTGGGAGTTGTAGTTCTGTAACATCTGTCCCTTCAGATTTTGCAATTTTCATGAATATTTTGAAAATTGCTGCTCTACTTTGAAGCCCTCTAATTTTTTCAAAAAGTAAAAATATGTCCATTTTATGATGCCAACATAAAGTAGACATGTTGTATTTGTGAATCAATATAACATGTATTTGTTATATCCATTTTCCTTACAAGCAGAGAGCTTCAAAGTTAGAAAAATGCTAAATTTTAAAAATGTTCATGACATTTTGGGATTTTTCACCAAGAAAGGATGCAAGTAACACCGAAAATTTACCACCAAAATAAAGTAGAATATGTCACAGAAAAACATTCTCAAAATCAGAATATTCAGTAAAAGCATCTTGGAGTTATTAATGCTTAAAGTGACGGTGGTCAGAATTGTGAAAAAGGGCTCAGTCCTTAAGGTGAAAAAGGGCTGCGTCTTTAACCCCTTCCCGACCTATGACATACCTGTACGTCATGGTTGGCAAGGTGTTCCCGACCCATGACATACAGGTACGTCATGAACATTTTTGCCGCTACTCGCGGCATCCCGCAGCGCCCGGTAAGATGGTGGCTATCACTGATAGCCAGCCATCTTACCATGCGACCACGGGGGGTTTCATCCCCCCCCCAGCGATCGCTGCTATCAGCTGGTCAAATCTGACTAGCTGATAGCAGCGTTTCGCTATCAGAATACTTAGCAGTGCGGTGTGTGAGTCCCGATCACGGGGATCGGGACACACACCGCTCTGCTAAGTGTCCCTGACCCGTCCCCCGGTGTCACTTACCCGGCCATGCGGTGTCCCGAGCGGTCCTGGCGGCGCTGCGTCCCGGAGGTGAGTTTTTGGCAGCAGTGCGGCATCTTCATTGGCAGCAGTGAGATCGCCGTAAAGCGATCTCACTGCTGCCTCTGGGAGTTTCAAAACTGCAACTCCCAGCATGCCCAGACAGCCTTTGGCTTTCTGGGCATGCTGGGAGTTGTAGTTTTGCAACATCTGGAGGTCCTCAGTTTGGAGACCACTGTATAATGGTCTCCAATCTGTGCTCTTCCAGATGTTGCAAAACTACAAATCTCAGCATGCTCAGTCTGTCCAGGCATGCTGGGAGTTGTAGTTCTCTAACATCTGGAAGAGCACAGATTGGAGACCATTATACAATGGTCTCCAAACTGTGGACCTCCAGATGTTGCAAAACTACAACTCCCAGCATGCCCAGACTGCCCAAGGATGCTGGAAGTTGTAGTTCGGCAACATCTGATCCTTCAGATATTGCCGAACTACAACTTCCAGCATGCCTGGGCAGTCTGGGCATGCTGGGAGTTGTAGTTTGGCAACAACTGGAGGCACACTAGTTGGGAAACATTGTCCGTTTCCTACCTCAGTGCCTCCAGCTGTTGCAATTGTTGCAAAACTATAACTCCCAGCATGCACTGACAGACCATGCATGCTGGGAGTTGTAGTTTTGCAACAGCTGGAGGCACACTGGTTTGGAAACACTAAGTTTGGTTGCAAAACACTTGAAAGTTTATTACTTAACTTAGTGTTTCCAAACCAGTGTTACTCCAGCTGTTGCAAAACTACAACTCCCAGCATGCACGGACAGCCAAAGGGCATGCTCGGAGTTTGCAACAGCTGGATGTTTGCCCCCTCGTCCCAATGTGAATGTACAGGGTACACTCACATGGGCGGAGGTTTACAGTGAGTGCTGCAAGTTTGAGATGGCGCAAATTTTGCGCTGCAGCTCAAACTTCCAGCGGCAAACTTGCTGTGAACCTCTGCCCATGTGACTGTACCCTTAAAACACTACACTACACTAACACTAACCTAAAATAAAAAGTAAAAAACACTACATATACACATATCCCTACACAGCCCCCCCTCCCCAAAAAAATGAAAAATGTCTGGTACGCTACTGTTTCCAAAACGGAGCCTCCAGCTGTTGCAAAATAATAACTCCCAGTATTGCCGGACAGCCATTGACTGTCCAGGCATGCTGGGAGTTTTGCAAAAGCTGGAGGCACCATGTTTGGGAATCATTGGCATAGAATACCCCTATGTCCACTCCTATGCAAATCCCTAATTCAGGCCTCAAATGCGCATGGCGCTCTCTCACTTTGGAGCCCTGTCGTATTTCAGGGCAACAGTTTTGGGACACATATGGGGTATCACCGTACTCGGGAGAAATTGCCTTACAAATTTTGGGGGGCTTTTTCTTCTTTAACCCCTTATGAAAAGGTGAAGTTGGGGTCTACACCAGCATGTTAGTGTAAAAAAATAAATTTTTTACACTGACATGCTGGTGTTGCCCTATACTTTTCATTTTCACAAGAGGTAAAAGGGAAAAAAGACCCTCTAAATTTGTAATGCAATTTCTCCCGAGTACGAAGATACTACATATGTGGGCGCAAAGTGCTCTGGGGGCGCACAACAAGGCCCAGAAGGGAGAGTGCACCATGTACATTTGAGGCGATTTGCAAAGGGGTGGCTGATTGTTACAGCAGTTCTGACAAACGCAAAACAATAAATATCCATATGTGACCCCATTTTGGAAACTACACCCCTCACGGAATGTAATAAGGGGTGCAGTGAGCATTTACACCCCACTGTTGTATGACAGATTTTTGGAACAGTGGTCTGTGAAAATGAAAAATAAAATTTTTGATTTGCACAGTCCACTGTTTCAAATATCTGTCAAACGCCAGTGGGGTGTAAATGCTCACTGCCCCCCTTATTAAATTCCATGAGGGGTGTAGTTTCCAAAATGGGGTCACATGTGGGGGGGTCCACTGTTCTGGCACCATAGGGGCTTCCTAAATGGGACATGCCCCCCAAAAACCCTTTCAGAAAAACTCACTCTCAAAAATCCCATTGTCGCTCCTTCCCTTCTGAGCCCTCTACTGCGCCCGCCGAACACTTTACATACGCATATGAGGTATTTCCTTACTCAACAGAAATTGGGTTACAAATTTTAGGGTGATTTCTCTCCTTTTACCCCTTGTAAAAATTCAAAAATTGGGTCTACAAGAAAATGCGAGTGTAAAAAATTAAGATTTAGAATTTTCTCCTTCACTTTGCTGCTATTCCTGTGAAACACCTAAAAGGTTAAAACACTTACTGAATGTCATTTTGAATACTTTGGGGGGTGCAGTTTTTATAATGGGGTCATTTGTGGGGTATTTCTAATATGAAGACCCTTAAAATCCACTTCCAACCTGAACTGGGCCCTGAAAAATTAGGATTTTGAAAATCTTGAGAAAAATTGGAAAATGGCTGCGGAACTTTGAAGACCTCTGGTGTCTTCCAAAAGTAAAAACTTGTCAATTTTTTTATGCAAACACAAAGTAGACATATTGTATATGTGAATCAATATGTAATTTATTTGGAATATCCATTTTCCTTTCAAGCAGAGACTTTCAAAGTTAGAAAAATGCAAAATTTTCTAAATTTTCATGAAATTTTTTGATTTTTTACCAAGAAAGGATGCAAATATCAGTGAAATTTTACCAAGAACATAAAGTAGAATATGTCACGAAAAAACAATCTCGGAATCAGAATAAGTAAAAGCATTCCAGAGTTATTAATGTTTAAAGTGACAGTGGTCAGAATTTCAAAAAATGCCCAGGTCCTGAAGGTGAAAATGGGCTGGGTCATGAAGGGGTTAAAAAAGAATGTTTTCCAGAGGAGTACCCCTTTAAGGCTATATACACACAGCGGAATTTCCAAGCAGAAATCGGCAGGAATATTCCACTCGGAAATTCTGCTGCAGAATTGATTTCAGTGGAAAACTGTCTGTTTCTGTAGATTCCACTTAGAAATGCATTGCCATCTTTTAAAGCAGTCACATCAGAGTATTTCTTCATTTTAGGCAGCATGTTATAGTTGATGGTGGAAAAAGGAATGTACCTAGCCTTTCTGCTGCTGCAGGCGGAAAATAGAATGTTGTTTCCTCCATGTGTTTACATTACAGGTTTCAGTTAAGCAAAATTTTCATGTCTGATCACATCTGATACAAGTCAATAGGATTTATTTGAACTTCATTCATGTGCAGTGCAAAACTATGTAGCGCATGTCCTGTATGTTGTCGACTTTTATTAAAATTTGGCTGTAAATTTACTGCAATGCAAGGAATAACATTTTTGGTCAAAGTTAGCAAAAAGATCCATGACAAAACTACAGATACAGACAGGGCCAGATTAAGGCTGCCTGGAGGATGGACCACTTCAGTATGACGGCCCCCCCTCTCCTCGAATATACTTCTTTACCTGACCACTTTTTAGAGCGGAGATAATGAGGCACAGCATGTGCAGCTGCACGTTTCTGCCTCTTCATTCTAGTGAAAATCTCAGCACTGGGACCTTCAGAGAAAAACATTTCTGACATGTCACTGTGACATTAATACCCCATCACTGTGACATTAATACCCCGTCACTGTGACATTAATACCCCGTCACTGTGACATTAACCCCTTAACGACGCAGGACGTATATTTACGTCCTGCGCCGCCTCCCGCGATATGAAGCGGGATCGCGCCGCGATCCCGCATCATATGGCGTCGGTCCCGGCGCTAATCAACGGCCGGGACCCGCGGCTAATACCACACATCGCCGATCGCGGCGATGTGCGGTATTAACCCTTTAGAAGCAGCGGTCAAAGCTGACCGCCGCTTCTAAAGTGAAACTGAAAGTATCCTGGCTGCTCAGTCGGGCTGTTCGGGACCGCCGCGGTGAAATCGCGGCGTCCCGAACAGCTGATCGGACACCGGGAGGGCTCTTACCTGCCTCCTCGGTGTCCGATCGACGAATGACTGCTCCGTGCCTGAGATCCAGGCAGGAGCAGTCAAGCGCCGATAATGCTGATCACAGGCGTGTTAATACACGCCTGTGATCAGGATGAGAGATCAGTGTGTGCAGTGTTATAGGTCCCTATGGGACCTATAACACTGCAAAAAAGTGTAAAAAAAAAGTGTTAATAAAGGTCATTTAACCCCTTCCCTAATAAAAGTTTGAATCACCCCCCTTTTCCCATAAAAAAAATAAAACAGTGTAAAAAAATAAATAAATAAACATATGTGGTATCTCCGCGTGCGTAAATGTCCGAATTATAAAAATATATAATTAATTAAGCCGTACGGTCAATGGCGTACGCGCAAAAAAATTCCAAAGTCCAAAAAAGCGTATTTTGGTAACTTTTTATAACATTAAAAAATGAATAAAAAGTGATCAAAAAGTCAGATCAAAACAAAAATCATACCGATAAAAACTTCAGAACACGGCGCAAAAAATGAGTCCTCCTACCACCCTGTACGTGTAAAAATAAAAAAGTTATAGGGGTCAGAAGATGACATTTTTAAAAGTATAAATTTTCCTGCATGTAGTTATGATTTTTTCCAGAAGTGCGACAAAATCAAACCTATATAAGTAGGGTATCATTTTAACCGTATGGACCTACAGAATAATGATAAGGTGTAATTTTTACCGAAATATGCACTGCGTAGAAACGGAAGCCCCCAAAAATTACAAAATTACGTTTTTTTTTCGATTTTGTCGCACAATGATTTTTTTTTCCGTTTGGCCGTGCATTTTTGGGTAAAATGACTAATGTCACTGCAAAGTAGAATTGGCGACGCAAAAAATAAGTCATAATATGGATTTTTAGGTGGAAAATTGAAAGGGTTATTATTTTTAAAAGTTAAGGAGGAAAAAACGAAAGTGCAAAAACGGAAAAACCCTGTGTCCTTAAGGGGTTAATACCCCGTCACTGTGACATGTCAGAAGTTTATTACAATGATAGCTACTCTTTAAAGTGCAGCGCCTCTCTTTTCTGCCTGATCTGACAGTTGGGTATTGAGAGATGTTCCTGCACAGTGCCCACAGCCTTTGGCTGGCACCAAACACATCCTAAGGCATGTGCTTAACCCCTTAAGGACCGAGCCCTTTTTCACCTTAAGGACCAGAGCATTTTTTGAACATCTGACCACTGTCACTTTAAACATTAATAACTCTGGAATGCTTTTAGTTATCATTCTGATTCCGAGATTATTTTTTCGTGACATATTCTACTTTAACTTAGTGGTAAAATTTTATGGTAACTTGCATCCTTTCTTCTTGAAAAATCCCCAAATTTGATGAAAAAAATGAAAATGTAGCATTTTTCTAACTTTGAAGCTTTCTGCTTGTAAGGAAAATGGATATTCAAAATAATTTTTTTGGGGGTTCACACATACAATATGTCTACTTTATGTTTGCATCATAAAATGTATGAGTTTTTACTTTTGGAAGACACCAGAGGGCTTCAAAGTTCAGCAGCAATTTTTAAATTTTTCACACAATTTTCAAACTCACTATTTTTCAGGGACCAGTTCAGTTTTGAAGTGGATTTGAAGAGTCTTCATATTAGAAATACCCCATAAAAAACCCCATTATAAAAACTGCACCCCTCAAAGTATTCAAAATGACATTCAGTAAGTGTATTAACCCTTTAGGTGTTTCACAGGAATAGCAGCAAAGTGAAGGAGAAAATTCAAAATCTTCATTTTTTACACTCGCATGTTCTTGTAGACCCAATTTTTGAATTTTTGCAAGGGGTAAAAAGGAGAACATTTTTACTTGGATTTGAAACCCAATTTCTCTCGAGTAAGCACATACCTCATATGTCTATGTTAATTGTTCAGTGGGCGCAGTAGAGGGCTCAGAAGGGAAGGAGCGACAAATGGTTTTTGGGGGGCATGTCACCTTTAGGAAGCCCCTATGGTGCCAGGACAGCAAAAAAAAAAACACATGGCATACCATTTTGGAAACTAGACCCCTCGGGGAACGTAACAAGGGGTAATGTGAACCTTAATACCCTAAAGGTGTTTCACGACTTTTGCATATGTAAAAAAAAAATTATTTTTTTACCTAATATGCTTGCTTTCCCAAAATTTTTACATTTTTAAAAAGGGTAATAGCAGAAAATACCCCCCAAAATTTGAAGCCCAATTTCTCCCGATTCAGAAAACACCCCATATGGGGCTGAAAAGTGCTCTGCTGGCGCACTACAGGTCTCAGAAGAGAAGGAGTCACATTTGGCTTTTTGAAAGCAAATTTTGCTCCGGGGGCATGCCGCATTTAGGAAGCCCCTATGGTACCAGAACAGCAAAAAAAAAAAAACACATGGCATACCATTTTCGAAACTAGACCCCTCGGGGAACGTAACAAGGGGTTAAGTGAACCTTTATACCCCACAGGTGTTTCATGACTTTTGTATATGTAAAAAAAAAATTTTTTTTTTTACCTAAAATGCTTGTTTTCCCAAAAATTTTACTTTTTTAAAAAGGGTAATAGCAGAAAATACCCCCCAAAATTTGTAACACAATTTCTCCTGAGTACGGCAATACCCCATATGTGGCCCTAAACTGTTGCCTTGAAATACGACAGGGCTCCAAAGTGAGAGCGCCATGCGCATTTGAGGCCTAAATTAGGGACTTGCATAGGGGTGGACATAGGGGTATTCTACGCCAGTGATTCCCAAACAGGGTGCCTCCAGCTGTTGTAAAACTCCCAGCATGCCTAGACAGTCAGTGGCTATCTGGCAATACTGGGAGTAGTTGTTTTGCAACAGCTGGAGGCTCCGTTCTGGAAACAGTGGCGTACCAGATGTTTTTCATTTTTATTGGGGAGGGGAGGGGGGCTGTGTAGGGGTATGTGTATATGTAGTGTTTTTTACTTTTTATTTTATTTTGTGTTAGTGTAGTGTAGTGTTTTTAGGGTACAGTCACATGGGCGGGGGTTCACAGTAGTTTCTCTCTGGCAGCTTGAGCTGCAGCAGAAAATTTGCCGCAGCTCAAACTTGCAGCCGGATACTTACTGTAATCCTCCGCCCATGTGAGTGTACCCTGTATATTCACATTGGGGGGGGGGGGGGGGGGGGGGACACATCCAGCTGTTGCAAAACTACAACTCCCAGCATGTACGGTCTATCAGTGCATGCTGGGAGTTGTAGTTTTGCAACCGCTGGAGGCTCCGTTTTGGAAACAGTGGCGTACCAGACGTTTTTCATTTTTATTGGGGAGGGGAGAGGGGCTGTGTAGGGGTATGTGCATATGTAGTGTTTTTTACTTTTTATTTTATTTTGTGTTAGTGTAGTGTAGTGTTTTTAGGGTACAGTCACACGGGCGGGGGTTCACAGTAGTTTCTCGCTGGCAGTTTGAGCAGCGGCAGAAAATTTGCCGCAGCTCAAACTTGCAGCCGGATACTTACTGTAATCCTCCGCCCATGTGAGTGTACCCTGTACGTTCACATTGGGGGGGGGGGGAGGAACATCCGGCTGTTGCAAAACTACAAGTCCCAGCATGCCCATGCTGGGAGTTGTGGTGGTCTGCCTCCTGCTGTTGCATAACTACAGCTCCCAGCATGCCCTTTTTGCATGCTGGGAGCTGTTGCTAAGCAACAGCAGGAGGCTGTCACTCACCTCCTGCTGCTGCTCCACGATGCCGCCGCACAGGTCAGTCCCTCGCCGCCGCCGTCGCTCCTGGGGCCCCGATCCCAACAGGGACGCCGCGGATCGGGGTCCCCAGCACCCGGGGTCTTCTTCCTGCACCCGCTCACGTCCTCCGGAAGAGGGGCGGAGCGGGTGCGGGAGTGACACCCGCAGCAGGCGCCCTGATTGGTCGGCCGGTAATCCGGGCGACCAATCAGGGCGATCGTGAGGTGGCACCAGTGCCACCTCACCCCTGCTGTCTCTGACGGCCCCGATCAGCCAGTAATTCCGGGTCATCGGGCCACTGGAGACCCGATTGACCCGGAATCCGCCGCGGATCGCTGGACTGAATTGTCCAGCGATCTGCGGCAATCACCGACATGGGGGGGCATAATGACCCCCCTGGGCGATATGCCGGGATGCCTGCTGAACGATTTCAGCAGGCATCCGACACCGGCTCCGCTCCAGCTAGCGGCGGGGGCCGGAAATGCTCAGGGCGTATCCATACGCCCTCGGTCCTTAAGGACTTGGAAACGGGGGCGTATGGATACGCCCTATGTCCTTAAGGGGTTAAAGGGGTTATCCAGGAAAAAACTTTTATATATATATATATATATATATATATATATATCAACTGGCTCCAGAAAGTTAAACAGATTTGTAAATTACTTTTAGTAAAAAATCTTAATTCTTTCAGTACTTATGAGCTGCTGAAGTTGAGTTGTTCTTTTCTGTCTAAGCTCTCTCTGATGACACTTTTCTCAGGAACTGTCCAAAGTGGAAGCAAATCCCCATAGCAAACTTCTTCTACTCTGTGCAGTTCCCGAGACAGACAGAGGTGTCAGCAGAGAACACTGTTGTCAGACAGAAAAGAACAACTCAATTTCAGCAGCTGATAATTATTGGAAGGATTAACATTTTTTTTATAGAAGTAATTTACAAATATCAGTGCATGAGGAAACAAAGAAAAGTCGGCACTCACCGGATTTCCAATTCAGCAGATTTTATTGCACATTTCTCACAGCCGTAGTACAGTTCTCGGGGAGACGACGGATGGTACAAGGGGGGTACCACAGAGAGGCGACACCTGTGGTTCGCACTTAGTAGTGCTTCAACAGACAGACACAGATACACACAGACAGACAGACACACACACACATACACAGACAGACACACACACATATACACACTTACCTGTCCTGCGCTGCGCTTCTCCTCTCCGGTGGCGGCCTGACGAGTGACGTCACTGACGTCCTCCTGTGCGGGTCTGCGGATGGACGTCACATGCGCGATGTCCCTCATCAGACTCGGGCCAGCCAGCCAACCGGAGACCGGGAGGAGCAGGGCGGGGTAATTGAAGCCTTCTGGCATTTAGCGCTGCTTGCCCGAAGCAGGGCTAAATGCCTGAAGAAGTTACCTGCCCGGCACCCGGAACTGCATGTCCCGGGCATCGGGCAAAACAAATTACACATACCTGGTGCGGGCCACAAACTTTCGTTCCACGGGCCACAAATGACCCGCAGGCCGGGCGTTTGAGACCCCTGTTGTAGGTGGTCCATACCTAATACATGGGCATGACAGTAACGGGACTGTGAGTCCCATGGTGCAGCTCCCCCCTGCCTTCTGCTGAGCTCTGTAACCTTACACCACAGCAGCAAGAGGACAGAGGACTGATCCACTGTGAAGAGGAGCTGGGGGGGGATTGTTATAGGAGCCCACAGCAAAAAATGTATTGGCAGCAGAGTCTTAAGTGATGGAATTTCTGCAGCAAGGCTCAGTTCTAGACACTAGGCAGCTGCCAGTACTCTTCTCCTGCCTCCGACCATCAAGCAGCTGCACAGGGCCCTGTCCCCCTCCTCCTAATGCCAGACATGTCAGGGGCCCCCATTGTTTCACTGGGCGCACAGGGCCTGGAGCTCCTGCTCCAAAAGTTCCAATGATAATCTGGCCCTGGATACAGATGTGTCCTGTCTTACCTTTCCTTTAATTTGATCCAGTTTCCTGTGAAATCTATTGAACACAATACCATAACATACTATCAGGGCCCTCAAAATGCTTTGCATAACAATTGGGGACAAAAAACACAAACACATACATAATGATAAACTTAGTGTTAGGCCATGTTCACATGCTGGAATGTTTGCACGGAAAATCTCCATGCAGACATTCCGCAATCTGCAGGCGTCAGCATAACATGCTGGCGATAGGACTGCCCAGAAATGTGCCATCTTATAGACAACTAGGCATTCCGTACGGTGTCCGCAGAAAGACTGAAGGGGTTCATTCTTTCTGCAGACAAGGGAAATGGAATTTCCATGCTGGAAACATCTGGCATGGAAATTCGGCCATGGACACAGCGCAGCAGAATCACATTGAATTGAACATGGCCTTAGAGTGTCTGCAGATCACACTTCTATGAAAGGCGTGTAATGTCACACCATACATAACTGAATACACTGATTTTTAAAACTGTCTAATTCTTAGACAGTGTAAACTTAAAGGGGTATTCCGGGCAAAAACAAATTATACCCTATCGAAAGGATAGGGGATAAGATTTCTGATCGTGGGGGGCCCGCCGCTGGGACCCCCCGCGATCTCCCTGCAGCAACCCGCATTCTATGCGTAGCTGCATCTGAAGTTTTGGAAACCTCTGGGCTTCCGAGACGGGGACGTGATGTCACGCCGTGCCCTCTCCATTCATGTCTATGGGAGGGGGCGTTGCGGCCATTACGCCCCCTCCCATAGACATGAATAGAGGGGGCGTGGCATGACATCACGTCCTCGTCTCGGAAGCCCGGAGGTTTCCGAAACTTCAGACTCAGCTACGCATAGAATGCGAGCTGCTGCAAGGAGATTACGGGCCCCCCGCGATCAGACATCTTATCCCCTATCCTTTCAATGTTTTTGCCCGGAATACCCCTTTAAATTCTATGACAGATTTTTCAAACTGTGTGTTGTATATTAAAGTTTACCTGTTTTAAAACATTTAAAACTTGCCTGGTTTTGTTACATTTATTATAGTTTAATAATTTATAAGCTTAAATGGGCACTGTCAGATCTAAAAACTTTGATATGTTGTAAAGCATGCAAAACCAATAGGTCTGCAATTTTCATACTGAAAAAGTCAGTCAAAGAACTGCCCCCCCTGCCGCCTGGGAGACATTCCATTCCTACTGTGTACACTGTGTCATGGACCTACGTCATGGACCCTCTTCATGATTGACAGAAAGCTGCTCTGCTCTCAGCTCCATCATGGCCTGTGTTTACTTGTCAAATAGACAATTAAAAAGGAAGAAATTTTCTCCAAAGCCATGCGCTTCTCCCAATAAAAAGTTATCTTTATTCCGTCAGGAAAGACATAAAAAGTTGGTATAAAAAGCACTTTCAACGCGTTTCTTGCTCGGACTGAGCTCTTTATCAAGACATGCACGTCTTGATACCAAATTTTTAAGTCTACTGCACATGCGTACAAAAAAAATTGTGTGCGATTAATCTGATGGGGCTGGAGAGGACCCAGCAGTCATGGTACATATTGGCACCAATGACAAAGTAAGAGGTAGGTGGAGTGTCCTTAAAAATGATTTCAGGGACTTAGGCAACAAGCTTAAGGCAAGGACCTCCAAGGTAATATTTTCTGTACCACGAGCCACACCAGAGAGGCAGCGGGAGATTAGGCAGGTAAACAAGTGGCTCAGAAGCTGGTGTAGGAAGGAGGGGTTTGGGTTCATGGAGAACTGGGCCGACTTCGCTGTCTGATACCGGCTCTACCGTAGGGACGGGCTGCACCTCAATGGGGAAGATGCAGCTGTGCTTGAGGAGAAGATGGCTAGAAGGGTGGAGGAGTGTTTAAACTAGGGACTGGGGGGGGGAAGGAACCTACAACATAGAGGGGGAAGATAGTGTAGATAGAGAGGGGTAACTTATTAATGTACCTGGGGTGGAGTGGAGGGAGGGGTTAGAATAGTTAATAGGGATAGGCTTCAAAGGAAGAAAAAACATATACCATTGAATTGCATGTTGACTAATGCCAGTAGTCTGACCAATAAAACTGATGAACTGGAGGGGTTGATGTCTGAGGAGGATTATGACATAGTGGGTATAACAGAGACTTGCTTGGACGATATCTGTGACTGGGCGGTCAACATACAGGGTTATAGTCTATTCAGGAAGGATCAGACAAAATGAAAAGGGGGAGGAGTCTGTCTTTATGTAAAGTCCAGTCTGAAGGCCGCACTGCGGGAGGATATTTGGGAGGGAGACGATAATGTAATTATGGGTAGAAATATATGGAGATGAAAATAAAGAAAATTCTGATAGGGGTTTGCTATAAGCCACCAAACATAATGGAAGAGTCAGAAGATCAATTACTGAGGCAAATAAACAAGGCAGCAAATCAGAATGAGGTGATAATAATGGGGGACATTAACTATCCTGATATAAAATGGGAGACTGAGACCTGTGAATCTCATAAAGGAAGCAGGTTTCTGACTATAGCTAAAGACAATTATCTGTCATAATGGTGCAGAGCCCAACCAGAGGCAGCACCCTACTAGACTTAAAGGGGTTATCCAGGAAAAAAACTTTTTTTTATATATCAACTGGCTCCAGAAAGTTAAACAGATTTGTAAATTACTTCTATTAAAAAATTGTAATCCTTTCAGTACTTATGAGCTGCTGAAGTTGGGTTGTTCTTTTCTGTCTAAGTGTTCTCTGATGACACCTGTCTCAGGAACTGCCCAGTTTAGAAACAAATCCCCATATCAAACCTCTTCTACTCTGTGCAGTTCCCGAGACAAGCAGAGATGTCAGCAGAGAGCAATGTTGCCAGACAGAAAACAACTCAACTTCAGAAGCCAATAATTATATAAAGGATTAAGATTTTTTAATAGAAGTAATTTACAAATCTGTTTAACTTTCTGGAGCCAGTTGATATATAGAAAAAAGTTTTACCCCTTTAATATTAACCAACGTACCTGACAGAGTAACTAGTGTGCAGGTAGAAGAACAGGAAATAGTGATCATAATATAATACATTATAACTTCAATAAGGGAATCTCTCGAGGGGCCACAAAAACAATTAACTTTAGGAAGGCAAAATTTGACCAACTCAGAGAAGCCCTTAACAATATAAAATGGGATAATGTCCTCAAAAACAAGAATACTGACAATAAATGGGAGACTTTTAAAAATATCTTAAACTTTCACTGTAAATTGTACCGTATATACCGTATTTATCGGGGTATACCACGCTCCGGCCTATAACACGCACCCTCATTTTACCAAGGATATTTGGGTATTTGTCACGCCCCATCCCATAGACTTTCGTTGAGGGGGCAGGCGTGACGTCACGAGGGGGTGGCCTCGAACACGGAAGCCCGCACATAGCGTCCGGAGTAATAAACTTCCGGACGCTGCAAGAGGAGCTCTGGAAGACAGGGCAGCGGAGAACCCCTTTAACTATATAAATAGCAAAAAGGTCAAAAATGAAAGTGTAGGCCCTTTAAAAAAAACTAGAAAGAAGAAATTATAAACGGGGATCAGGAAAAAGCAAATATACTAAACAAATTCTTCTCCACTGTGTTCACCGAAGAAAATGAAATGCCAGGTGAAATACAGCAAGATAAGGTAAACTCCCCAGTACAGGTCACCGGTCTATCCCAGGAAGAATACAGTGCCACATACAAAAAATCAAAATAGACAAATCGCCAGGTCCAGATGGCATTCACCCCCGTGTTCTAAATGAATTAAGTAATGTAATAGACAATAGTCAGACCCCTATTTTTATATTCATGAACTCAATTGTAACAGGGACTGTTCCCCAGGACTGGTGCATGGCAAATGTGGTGCCAATATTTAAAAAGGGGACAAAAAGTGACCCGGGAATTATAGGCTTGTTAGTTTAACCTCTGTTGTATGTAAATTGTTTGAGGGTTTTCTAAGAGATGCTATTTTGGAATATATTGATAAAAATAAATGTATGACTCCATATCAGCATAGCTTTATGAGGGATTGGTCCTGTCAAACTAATCTGATTAGCTTTTATGAGGAGGTGAGCTCCAGACTGGACCATGGGCAATCGCTGGATGTTGTATATCTGGATTTTTCCAAAGCATTTGATATGGTACCACATAAAAGGTTGGTGCATAAAATGAGAAGGATTGGGCAAGGGGAGAATGTGTGTAAGTGGGTAAGTAACTGGTTCAGTGATAGGAAACAGAGGGTGGTTATTAATGGTACTTATTCTGATTGGGTGACAGTTACTTGTGGGGTACCACAGGGGTCCGTCTTGGGTCCTGTTCTATTTAATATATTCATTAATGACCTTGTAGAGGGGTTGATTAGTAAAGTAGCAATCTTTGCAGATGATACTAAACTCTGTAATGCGGTAAACACAATAGAGGACAGCGCACTGTTACAAATGGATCTGGATAGGTTGGAGGCTTGGGCTGGGAAGTGGCAGATGAGGTTCAACACTGATAAATGTAAGGTAATGCATATGGGGAGGAAAAATCCGGGCTGGGATTATGTATTAAATGGTAGCACACTTGGGCCGACTGATGTGGAAAAGGACTTGGGAGTTTTAGTTAACAGTAAATTTAGCTGTAGTTACCAGTGTCTGGCAGCTGCTGCCAAGGCAAATAAAATCATCGAGTGCATCAATAGGGGCATAGCTGCTCATGTCAAGGAAATAATTCTACCGCTGTACAAATCACTAGTCAGACCACACATAGAATACTGTGTACAGTACTCGGCACCAGTGTACAAGAAAGATACAGTGGAGCTAGAGAGGGTTCAAAGACGGGCAACCAGGGTAATACAGGGAATGGAAGGACTACAGCACCCAGAAAGATTATCAGAATTAGGGTTATTTAGTTTAGAAAAAAAGGCTTAGGGGAGACCTAATAACTATCTATAAATATATCGGGACCGTTCAGAGATCTCTCCCATGATCTATTTATACCCAGGACTGTATCTATAACAAGGGGGCATCCTCTACGTCTAGAGGAAAGAAGGTTTCTACACCAGCACAGATGGGGGTCTTTACTGTAAGAGCAGTGAGGCTGTGGAATTCTCTCCCGGAGGAGGTGGTCATGGTGAACTCTGTAAAAGAATTTAAAAGGGGTTTTGATGCATTTTTGGTGTACTGAAGAGACAAAAAGAAGAGAGTGTATTATCAAAAACATTAAAAGCAAAGTTTTCAACACATATGTGCTCACCAGAGTTGGTTATGCTCAGAGCATAACATCTGCAACAGTGCATCAATAGTGGGTCAGCAGCCCAGGAGAACCCGAACATCCAAGGAGGTCGGCAGGCAGTAGTGAAATAGACTATTAAAAAAGAAGACATTTTCTCCAAAGCCAGGCGCTTCTCCCAAAAAAAAGTTATCTTTATTCCGTCAGAAAAGACATAAAAAGTTGGTATAAAAAGCACTTTCAACGCGTTTCTAGCTCGGACTGAGCTCTTTATCAAGACGTGCATGTTAAAAGGAGTAAAGACACACATATAAATAGCAGCTCCAGTGCTTGAACTGGCTGGGAATTATGCCCGGGAATTGGTACACCCAAAAACCCAGCTTCACTACAGGGTGTTCCAAGATGGCTATCCGAGAAGATCCTGTATCACGTATCATTAATTGCAATAAAATGCTAGAATAACAATGAAACAATAATAAAAACCCATCTCAGAAAAAATGTGTGGAACAGTAGGTAATAGGGTTAAAGTGATCTCTGCTTAGTCCGTCAGTAACCCTTTCCTAGAAATACTAGTTGTTGTATCGCGGTCGCGTGTCCTGCAGACCAGCTGACAGCACATAGCGGAGATAGTGAATGAAGTAGCAGTGTGGTTCGCAGTGAGTATAAGCCTCTTCTAACTCATCCGTTAGGTGCAGAACATTGCACCCCATGGTTGTTAGGTGCAGAGCATTGCACCCCATGGTTGTTGCATTATCTGAGGAGGTTACTGATTCCAGGTTACTGATCGTTATCTGTCTATCCCTGTTACGCCGAGCGCTCCGGGTCCCCGCTCCTCCCCGGAGCGCTCGCAACATCCTCGCAATCGCAGCGCCCCGGTCAGACCTGCTGACCGGGTGCGCTGCGATACCTCTCCCAGCCGGGATGCGATTCGCGATGCGGGTGGCGCCCGCTCGCGATGCGCACCCCGGCTCCCGTACCTGACTCGCTCTCCGTCGGTCCTGTCCCGGCGCGCGCGGCCCCGCTCCTTAGGGCGCGCGCGCGCCGGGTCTCTACGATTTAAAGGGCCACTGCGCCGCTGATTGGCGCAGTTGGCTTAATTAGTTCATTCACCTGTGCACTTCCCTATTTAACCTCACTTCCCCTTCCCTTCCTTGCCGGATCTTGTTGCCATCGTGCCAGTGAAAGCGTTTCCCAGTGTGTTCCTAGCCTGTGTTCCAGACCTCCTGCCGTTGCCCCTGACTACGATCCTTGCTGCCTGCCCCGACCTTCTGCTACGTCCGACCTTGCTCTTGTCTACTCCCTTGTACCGCGCCTATCTTCAGCAGTCAGAGAGGTTGAGCCGTTGCTAGTGGATACGACCTGGTTGCTACCGCCGCTGCAAGACCATCCCGCTTTGCGGCGGGCTCTGGTGAAAACCAGTAGCAGCTTAGAACCGGTCCACTAGCACGGTCCACGCCAATCCCTCTCTGGCACAGAGGATCCACCTCCTGCCAGCCGAATCGTGACAATCCCCTTACTTAGAGATACTATTAATTACATTGTGGCAGCAAGTCCTGCAGACAGGATGACACAGTGGGTAGAAACCTCTACTACCTGACCTAATAGGTACAGGAGGTTGTCCCCCATAAAAGTAAAGTGGGCTAAAGTGATGCCTGGTTCCAATATTCGCTGTAGAAGGACGTTCAGTGTCCTCTGTAGTGGGCTGACAATAGACCTCAGTATAAGAATATATAAGCGCATCCTCGCGGGTTGTCAGATAATCCTAATTTAGGAGCGAGGTGTGCGCATAAATGCTACTAAATTAGGATACTTCATTCACTATCTCCGCTATGCGCTGTCAGCTGGTACTTCTAGGAAAGGGTTACTGACGGACTAAGCAGAGATCACTTTAACCCTATTACCTACAGTTCCACACATTTCTTCTGAGATGGGTTTTCATTATTGTTTCATTGTTATTCTAGCATTTTATTTCAATTAATGTCAAGTTTTAATACTTGGAAAAAGCAATTAATGGTTTTTCTGATACGTGATACAGGATCTTCTCGGATAGCCATCTTGGAAAACCCTGTAGTGAAGCTGGGTTTTTGGGTGTACCAATTCCCGTGCAAAATTCCCAGCCAGTGCAAGCACTGGAGCTGCTATTTATATGTGTGTCTTTACTCCTTTTAACATGCACGTCTTGATAAAGAGCTCAGTCCGAGCTACAAACGCGTTGAAAGTGCTTTTTATACCAACTTTTTATGTCTTTCCTGACGGAATAAAGATAACTTTTTATTGGGAGAAGCGCCTGGCTTTGGAGAAAATGTCTTCTTTTTTAATAGTCTATTTCACTGGATGCATTTTTGGAGAGTAAGAACAATGCTGGTTATGTATACTAGATTTATAGGGACAGAACATTGATCCAGAGATTTATTCTGACTGCCATATTTGGAGTCGGGAAGGAATTTTTACCTCTAGTATGAGGGTTTTTTGCCTTCCTCTGGATCAACTCAGTAGGGACTCATTAGGGATATAGGTTGAACTTGATGGACTCTGTTCTTTTTTCAACCTTATGAACTATGTTACTATGATAGAATTGCACAGTAACACGATTCCATGCGATTTACATAGACATCAATAATAAAAATATCGGACACTATTTTGATCCGATTTTGTATCTGGACGAAAAATCGCGGTTAACCACGATTTTACCTCCGATCTTAAAACATGCAAAATCGGATGCGGATCAAAACTTATGCATTTGTTGGCTATCATTAATGAATGGAAGTCAATGGATACGACTTGGCATGCAGATTTGTAAGATTTCAAAGTTTAAAATCGTGAGAAGAAGTAGGATGGTAAAATCGTGATCTGAATGAACCCTAAGTGTCCCTGCATGTATGTGTGTTTGGATATAAATGCATATGTGTATATCAGTGAATATATGAAGTGAATGTGTGTGTGATACAGAGGGACTACAATCATATGCCTCCAGCTGTTGCAAAACTACAACTCAAAAGGATGTGTGGGCATGCTGGGAGCTGTAGTTTTGAAAAAGCTGTATGCACACAGCATGTGTGTGTGAATAGCATAAAACCAGAAAGGAAAGGGTTACTGTTCCCAGAGCAGAGAGAGGGAGGGGGAGTGGTTATCACAGAAAGGGACCCGCCCCCTGCCTGTAAATGAAAAGTACTTTCATTTTGCAATCACTCCAAGTAAATAAAGGGAATTCTAAGAGAAATATTGGGCATAGGCACATTAAGTTTATGGGGGAAATTTATCAAAACCTGTCCAGAGGAAATGTTGCTGAGTTGCACATGGCAACCAATGCTTCTTTCTTTTTTGAAAAGTCCTGTGAAAAATGAAAGAAGCAACCGGATTGGTTGCTATGGGCAACTCAGCATCTTTTCCTCTGGACAAGTTTGATTGATCTCCCACCATATGTACTTGATCAGGATGAGATAGTGATATAACAACATATAACAGGTTTTTTTTCTCCCCCCCTTTGGTGATCTGACATGTATGCTTTAACCCCTTAAGGACCCGGACTTTTTCCGTTTTTTCATTTTCAATTTTTCCTCCTTAACTTTAAAAAATCATAACTCTTTAAAATTTTCACCCAAAATTCTATATAATTGCTTATTTTTTGCGTCACTAATTCTACTTTGTAATGACATTAGTAATTTTACCCAAAAATCTACGGTGAAACGGGAAAAAAAATCAATGTGTGACAAAATTGATGAAAAAACACTACTTTGTAAGTTTTGGGGGCTTCCGTTTGACACCTTATCTTTATTCTGTAGGTCCATACGGTTAAAATGATACCCTACATATATAGGTTTGATTTTGTATCACTTCAGAAAAAAATCCTGAATACTTGCAGGAAAATGTATGCGTTTAAAATGGTCATCTTCTGACCCATATAACTTTTTTATTTTTTCTGTGTTCAGAAATGCCGGGTGATTCAAACTTTTATTAGGGGAAGGAATAATTGAAAGGGTTAATGATGTTTTTACACTTTTCTTATGCAATATTATAGCTCCTATAGGGGGCTATAACATTGCATTAACTGATCTTTTACACTGATTGATTCATCTCCATAGGAATGGATCAATCAGTGTTTTCGGCTGGAAGCATTCTTTCGGCGATCGGACAGCGCAGGAGCAGGTAAGAAGACCTCCTCCTGTGCTACAGCTGTTCAGGATGCCGCGATTATACCGCGGCGATCCCGAACAGCTCCCTGAGCTAGCCGGGCACTTTTACTTTAGTTTTTAGCCACGCAGCTCAGCTTTGAGCGCACGGCTAAAGGGATAGTAGCACACGGCACCACGATCAGTGCCGCGCAGTATTAGAGGCGGGTCCTGGCTTCACTATGACGCCGGGCCCGCCGCGATATGATGTGGGGTCACCGTGTGACCCCGCTTTATATCGCAGGACCGGGACCCAGGATGTACCCATACACTCTGGGTCCTTAAGAGGTTAAAGAAAGACAAGAATTTATTTACCTGTTCCCGCATAATTAGGTACACGTACATGGTGATTTGAGATGACTTCCCGCATCACCACGTACATGTACTTGATGGAAATAAACAGACAGTTTATTGTGCTTGGCTGGGCTGCACAGCTAAGCATCCCTGAAGCTAGCCAGGGACCATTTGCAGCGGTCTCCGGCCAGCGATCGCTGCTATTGGTCCGTCAGTACAGATGAACCAATAGCAGGGATATTGAGGGAGTCTCCTCCTTCCCCCTCTCCTCTGACACTTCATGTAGTGAAGCAATCTGAGGAGAGAGAGGCCCCGTCGGAGGAGGCTGCCCGAGCTGCGTTCCAATCCTGAGTTACCCTGTAGACCAGGGGTCCTCAAACTACGGCCCGTGGGCCACATGTGGCCCGACGAGAACATTTATCCGGCCCACCGCTGCCTGGGACATCCCTGTGTCCCGAAATATGTTTTCGGGACACAGGGATGCGCTCTCGGAGACCCCGCATTTACTTTCAAAATGCAGGGGCCGCCGGGACTGCACCTAATGTGTACTGCACCTAATGTGGCGGAACTGTACTGCACCTAATGTGGCGGAACTGTACTGCACCTAATGTGGCGGAACTGTACTGCACCTAATGTGGCGGAACTGTACTGCACCTAATGTGGCGGAACTGTACTGCACTTAATGTGGCGGAACTGTACTGCACCTAATGTGGCGGAACTGTACTGCACCTAATGTGGCGGAATAGCAATGGAGCGTGAAGGAACGGGGCACCGATGAGGACGTGCGCTGGCCAGCTAGGTAAGTGTTACCAGCGGCACGTCAGCTTCGGTGCTCCGACCACCACTCCTTCGGTCCCGGGACTTACTGCTATGTCCGGACTGGAGAAGCGGTGGTCGGAGCACTGAAGTGGGGCAGAACACAGGCATACAGCCTCCAGCCATACACTGTATGGCTGGAGGCTGGATGTCTGTGGGGGAACCTACTGCACCTAATGTGGGGGAACATACTGCACCTAATGTGGGGAGCTATACTGCACCTAATTTGGGGGATCTATACTGCACCTAATTTGGGGGATCTATACTGCACCTAATGTGGGGGAACATGCTGCACCTAATGTGGGGAGCTATACTGCACCTAATGTGGAGAGCTATACTGCACCTAATGTGGGAGATCTATACTGCACCTAATGTGGGGGAACATGCTGCACCTAATGTGGGGAGCTATACTGCACCTAATTTGGGGAACTGTGCTGCACCTAATGTGGGGGAACATGTTGCACCTAATGTGGGGAGCTATACTGCACCTAATTTGGGGAACATGCTGCACCTAATGTGGGGGAACATTAAACTGCACCTAATGAGGGGAAACATTATACTGCACCTAATGAGGGGAAACATTATACTGCACGTAATGTGGGGGAACATTATACTGCACGTAATGTGGGGGAACATTATACTGCACGTAATGTGGGGGAACATACTGCACCTAATGTGGGGGAACATTATACTGAACCTAATGTGGGGGAACATTATACTGCACCTAATGTGGGGGAACTGTACTGCACCTAATGTGGGGGAACTGTACTGCACCTAATGTGGGGGAACATACTGCACCTAATGTGGGGAGTTATACTGCACCTAATTTGGGGGATCTATACTGCACCTAATTTGGGGGATCTATACTGCACCTAATGTGGGGGAACATGCTGCACCTAATGTGGGGAGCTATACTGCACCTAATGTGGGGAGCTATACTGCACCTAATGTGGAGAGCTATACTGCACCTAATGTGGGAGATCTATACTGCACCTAATGTGGGGGAACATGCTGCACCTAATGTGGGGAGCTATACTGCACCTAATTTGGGGGATCTATGCTGCACCTAATGTGGGGGAGCATGTTGCACCTAATGTGGGGAGCTATACTGCACCTAATTTGGGGGAACATGCTGCACCTAATG